>NC_061511.1:172229522-172417408 GCF_022539505.1 Lolium rigidum | reverse complement strand
CCACGGCCTGCCAGGCTAGGGTACTGGTTTATGTGAGAAGACAGGGTCCAGGGATTGGTTTTGGTGGTGTTGGGGTCGGGCCAGAGGAGGGGCACCTACTGATGCCAAGATTTTTTTTTTATATAAAAAAGGGCCCGGCCACCTCATGTGTTTGAAAGGAAGGAAATAGAGAAAAGGGGGAGTGATGAGAGGGTGTTGGATGGTGCATTGCATGGGTGTTGAGCAAGGTTTCAAGCACAAGTCAATTTGGAGAGGATTTTGCTATGGTTTGGAGAGTTTTGAATTTTTCCAAAACAAAAAGAAAGGAAGATGGTGAGAGCATCCGAACAGAATTTTGATGAAGAATCCCAAATGTAGATGAGAAGGAGTAATGGGATTATTTGGAAGTATTTGAACAAGTCAAATTGTCTAGCAAAAGTTCATGGTTCACCACATCGACATTTTTGGTCAAACATGAAGAAGGGTAGAATCATTAAGAAATAAATAGAAAAGCTATGTGATGGTGAAAAGGATAAAAGGCATAGGTAATGATGATAGAGAATAGATGAGTGAGATGTGGTTGATGAACACAAGACATTTTTAAAATTTCGAATCAAAAGGGATGGGTCTTCATCACTGTATGAGAGTTGACCCAATTTTGGGTAAAGTTTAATTTAATCTTGCCTTTGAGAGAATAAAAAAAAACAAGATGCTATTTTGAAAGAAAAGGGACTATTAGCCCAATAAAGCTAAGTGGAACTTTCTCAAGAACTATTTGGTAAAACAAAGTGTAATAATGGGATGTGTACTACTAACATACATTTTGGGGTAAATAGGGGATTAAATAGTTTCCTAGACAATGTATTTTGAATGCAAAAGATAGATATATTTGAAACACTTTCTAAAATTCAATTGAGGAGAGGTTTTGAAGATAGTTTGGAAACTAGAAATATTTTGATAGCCACATAGAGGGGGTATGGGGTTTTGAGAATTTGTGAGAAAGAAGAAAGAAGACCAATTTTGGGAGGAGTGATCTCAGGGGTAGAAGGTGGCTACATAATGTACCCATCATCTCTACTCTTGGTTTTGTGGAGACTAAACTTGAAATGGAGATAAAC
Source organism: Lolium rigidum (assembly GCF_022539505.1). Lineage (NCBI taxonomy): Eukaryota > Viridiplantae > Streptophyta > Magnoliopsida > Poales > Poaceae > Lolium > Lolium rigidum. Next base: position 172,416,311 of record NC_061511.1, on the reverse strand, counting down.
AAAAGATAAAAGAGGAGCAAGTGATCTGGTGCTGAAACAGTGGATAGGGTAGAAGATCAAGTGAAAATAAGAATTGTAAGGGTGGATTGGGACATGCAAGACGTGCAAGTTGTAGGGGGTGTTGCATAGATGAGATCTATATATTGAGATCACCAATAACAGTTGTGGGTGCTTAAGAAACAACTGACAAAGTTGGAACATTTTAAGCCTGCCAAAACATGTTATTGACTTGGCTTCAAAACCAACATGGATAAGTGGGTATATGAGTGATCTGGTCCAAGGCAAAGACATGGTTGGGAATTTCTCATGACAAGGTAGGTCTAGGACCAAGTGCATTACCTTAGATGGAAAGAGATAGCTTAATCCAGGGGCTCCAAAAGTGAATATGATAACAGTCTTAGGACTTAGCCAAATTTGTGATGTCAAAGGGGTTTTGACTAGGGTAAGATAGAAGGATGTAGTCAGGGGTAGATGATCCCAAGTTTTGAATCAAGGATGGGTTGAGCTAGATTATAACACAAAGAAGAATTTTAAATAGGCACACTCAAGTTGCCAAAAAGGAGAAGGGTTTGATGTAGTGACAATTTTTCCTAAGCCACACATGTGTTTTATTATGTGAGTTGCTAGATTATTTTATCGCTAGAGGTGTTGTTCTTTGGGGTAGCTCAAGACAAAAAAATCAACAAGCAGAACAAGACAATTCATCTACCAGCAGATCAAAGCGATACATTATATCAAACAGATCAAGGCAATTCATCTTAGTTAGTCTTTAGAAAAAGTTTTTGTTCCCCCTAATTTTTGCATTTTGGACAACTATACAAGGTTGCAAAAGTTGGGGTGTGACAGATCTTCCACCCTTAAAATAATCTCGTCGCGAGATTACTAAGCGTAGAACTAGAGGGGTCGTAAGGTTTAACTAAAGTTAGACTCCACCTTCCTGTATATGTGTTGTTGTCGTCGGGGTCATAGCTTCGGCTTCCGAGAGACATGATAAGATTCTGTCGAGGGCAAGCTTCGTGAAGAGGTTGACTACTCCATGGAGGTGTTAGATCTGAAACTTCTTAACGATCCTAGCAGGGGTTCAAGATTCTGGGAGAGTTAGTGTACTCCAATGGTGTTTTAGAAAAGTTGAAAATTTTAGGGTTAGCTAAATTTTGTGGAAGACGAAGTCTTCCACCCTTAAGATTGTTCAACGGGGGTTCTGGAAAAACTTCAGAGCTTCTGCCACGGGTCTGTCGGTGCTTTCGAAGAAGTGATATTTCCCTTCTAGAGTTGAAACATCTTCAGGGGGCGATGTGTAGTCCACAGCTTCAAGGGGAGTTAGGGCATCCCAAGTTCCCAACGGTGTTTTAGAAAAAATTAAAGTTTTATGGTTAGCTCCAATTTTTAGTGGAAGACGAAGATTTTTCAGCGGGCTTTTGGAAAAACTCAGAGCTTCTGCCTTGTAGTTATGTCTGGGGCTTCTGAAGAAGGCATCGATCTTCCGCATTCAGTTGAAGAATCTTCAGGGGAGACGTGTAGATCACGGCTTCAATAGGTAAACACGGTGTTTTCTAAACCATAGGACGCGCGGTAATTTAGTAAGTCGATGAAACGCCTGGTTGGTGTCCATATGAAGCAGCAACAAAGGTCGTTGAAGACAATCTTCAGCTTGCGGGTCGGTGCTGACTTATACCAGCTAAGAAGTGAGCGGGTGAATTACACCTAATCTAGAGTCTTGAGGTATCTTCAGGAGCTTCACTTGATGAAGACCAGATGAACCACGTGATGTAGCTTGGCTTTGATGCTATTGTTCTCTCAGCTTCTTAGACGGTGTGCTAGAGGGTGGTTCCAAGAAGCTATCCTTTAGGTTAGCGCGATTATACTCCAAAGTTAGACCATGTTAGTATGTCTTCTCGCAGAGGTGCAGTCACTCCTAAAGGTATGGGCTTCCACTTTCTTGGCGTAGTAGAGATGCTTCGGCTGATCTTGAAAGTAGCCCGCGTAGATAGGGGTCTGGGTTAGTTTCTTTGACGGTTGAGAATCGATGTTTAACAGGGTTAACTTATCCATTTAGCTAGCAGTTAGTATTTTATCGACGAGGTTGGTGGGGTGAAAACATATTAGGGAGGCTTTTCAAAGCTAGGTTATCACACCGAGAGTGTTTTTCAGACCTAAAGTCCAAGACAAACGTACACACAACAAACAGATAAAAACACTCAAGGCAGCACACTAGGAAACTTCAAGCAATTATCAAACCAGACATGGCACTCTAAGTATCTAGGGATGCCTAAGACGCGGGGGTAGCTCAATCAAAGCGATTGAGTTTGTCCTATCCATCCTATTGGTTTGGGGCTGGTCACATATGTTGACGACTTCATCTTGCTGACATTGACTTCAACAAGGATTCTCGGAGCACTTGGTGGTGGAGCAGGCCTGGTATTGTGTCGTCGATGTTGAGACGGAGGCGAAAACTGAGTAGAACTTCTGGTCTCAACATCCCAGGGACGTGAGGTCTTCGGAGGGTTAATTGCTGAAGAGCTCCATAGACGACAACTTCTCGTGACGAACCTAAAAATTACTAGTCAATGAACTGAGGACTTGATCCCAGACGACTGCGAAAAGGTGCAAGTCCACGGAGGAACAAGGTCAGCTCATCGACAAACTTTGGTGACAACCAAAGACATGACGTTATCATCCCTACAAGCGCACGACTACGTTGGCATCCAATCTTCAACAGCTGTTGTTGGAGATACCGGAGTCTTCCTGAGGGATTGATACATCTTTGAGTTCGAGTCTCCGGTCTGAGTTTGGGGACATCGTCCAATATGTAGGTTTGAAGTGGATGAGACAATAGAGTAAGAATTTTCAAACATTCTTATAAAGCGGAGAGATAAGAATTTAGAAGTTTTGAAGAATTAAGAGGAGTAGAAGCTATGCTTCCGACCAAAGAAAAAGTTTGTTTCATAAATAGTTTTTTTCCAAGTACTTGTTTCCTAATTAACGTCCATGCTAACTAAGGTCTCCTACAGTCAGGATAGCTCTGATACCAGCTCTGTGGGGACCCCGGACTAGCTGTCCGAAATACCCGTTATGTATACAGTTCACGATCCCATGATCAGTGCGCCGTGAACACATAACCGAACTGATATCAAAATTACATTATCCTTTACAAAACGGAATAAGAAAATTACAACAAGGTCACATGACCAATCTTTACATACTAGCCTCAAAGGGCCTAATCTATTCATCAGAGTAGCGGAATCACTTCAGCAGCGTAGAGCCCAAGTCATCTGCCTTAACCCTACAGGCAACTGACTGGGAAGACGTTCCTAGCTCGCATAGACGTCGTCAACTCCTTCTTCACTTGTCGAGTTCCTCCAAGTCTGGCCAAGTAAATAGCCAGGGACAAAGCCGTGAGTACATTTGGAATTGTACTCGCAAACCATCAAGAAGGTGATAACAATTCTAACTAAAGAAGACAAGAGAGAAAGAATAGTTTCTCTTGTGGATATAGCATGTGGAAGAGAATCAGTTTCTCTTGTGGATATAGCATCCCAACTTCGCAGTTGAAGGGAACACTAAGAGGGTTCTATGACATCTCTATATCTTTGTTGAAGAAGTTACTTCAGAAGAGTTCCACAACATAAAACACTAGGATGGGGTAACACAATTTTATTTATCCTTCCCGACCATCTCCATATGGTCGACACATCCTCTCCCGTACCCTTCCGGTACTTCAAAACAAGTTCTTTCCTTTCATTTGCCAAACAATTTTTGTAAACCAGAACTCATCAGGCTAAGCAACGGCCATTCCAACCGTCCATGACTGCGGACGCGGCTATTCAAATAGATTTTACTCTGCAGAGTTTGCACACTTTCCCCACCTCTATCCGGATACCTATCGTGTGGGCATCATCCCCGCATAACAACATATGCCACGACGGATACCCGAACATAGCCTTTCGCCCATTCGACTTAGAAAGAGGTCCTACCCTATGGAGTATGTACCTCCCCGGCACCGTGGCAGCTCACCTCCTCTTGAGCGTGGCTCCACCGCCAAGCCAGGAGACCCATAGTGTCTTCCGGACGGGTCAGCCCCGAAGGCCTCCCGTTATACTATTGTCCCAACAATGACAACCCGGACTCGGGGGTAACCGTACCCTTGTATAGTTTTGCGGTGCCTCATGCTACAAAGAACAAACGTCAAGCTAAGCTCCGTGCCCACGTTGGAGTAGCTGTGGTTGCGCGGGTTAATTGTCACGGGTGAATACTTAGACACCAAAGTTTTCGAAAGCAAGATTTTCTTTCCAACCATCTTTGCCAAGATCCTTTCCTTTCATAAACACACACTTAGGTAAGTCCAACTCACCCAAGGTTTTCAAAAATTCTTTCAACAAGGTATTTTTCCAAAGGGGTTCCCAACCTATAGTTTTATGGATGAACTAAGATACATCAAGGGCATGATGCTAGCCATCATACCACTAAGGAGATGATAATTGAGGTGTCAAGGGGATCATACATACTTAGGATAAGCATGCATAGGGACATCATAAATAGGATGATTCATCAAGGGTCATGATGTTAATCATCATACCACTAAGAAGACGATAATATAGGTGGTCAAGGGGGCATACATGCTTAGAGTAAGCACGCATAATATCAACAAGGGGTTCAACATACTCGAGAGTAAGTATGCATAACATCAACAAGGGGTTCAACATACTTGGGAGTAAGTATGCATGGCATCAACAAGGGGGTTTAAGATACGACAAGGGCATGATGCTAACCACCATACCACTAAGGGGCGCAAAAAGGGTGTCAAGAGGTCGACACACACAAGATAAGTGGGCGTACCCATCACACTTAGAGGGGTACACCAAGAACATGATGATAACCACCATTTCCTAAAGGGGATAGTAGGTGAGGTGTCAAAGATAATTCTACATGCTCACGGCGAGCATGCTCCATCAATATAAGTAGATACCACACAAAATAGATCGAGAGACAAGAATAACAACAAAGTAACCACAATATGTGATTCAACATTCAGAGATCAAGAGATGGCTTGCCTTGGTTGGCTTATTTGTCCCTGGACTTCTTCAACTCCATCATATAAGAATTCCAAAAATATAAATAAAAATCCTTGTCCGATCCACTTCTTCTTGTTCTCCGGAATTGTTTGCATCTATCACCGGAAAATATAAAAGGAACACAATCAACACATTGCACCAATAAAACAAACATGAAACAATCCAAAACTAACCACTCAACTAAGGGCAATCATGTTAAGGACTTATAGATACTACAAAACAACTTTAAGAGTTTTAATTTAGAAAACCCAATTTATTCACCTAATAAAGGCATGAGAGCCTTACAAATGAGCAATTGCCTCCTTGGTTATTACCAAGGCATAAATTGAATATCCCCTGGTAGATAACACTATCAAGAAGACAAGTGCAATGCTTTGGCCTAAAAAAAATCATCTTTTATTTTCAAATATTTTTTTAAAAGGTAGAAATCATTTCTCTCTTTTATTTTGTTAACAAAACACTACACAAAAAAATAGGAAGTAAACCATATACTACTCCTTTTGGAATCTTAAGCAAAACCATAACACTTGGTTTAATTTTAAAAATGTTTTGTTTTGCAGGAAGAAAAAAAATATAGGTTGACCATTTTTATTTAAAAGAGATGGTCAAGGATTTTAAATAAACTAAAAGCTTTGGTTCAACAATTCATGTGACACACACATATTACTAACAGTGAAAAAAATGCATGAACAAAGACTAACAATATTTTTCCTAGATGGCCAGTACTAAAACAAGACTAGCCCAGTTGGATTCATCCAAAAATATTAATCCTACAATTTTAGGAATTTGGTAGAGTCTGCAGTACACATAGAACAAGTTTAATTTACCAAAAATCGTACAAAAACCCTAAAAATATGGGACCAGTGACATTGGAAAGATACTGAAATTTTTGATCTAACACAACTGGTTTCATCGAATTTGGGTTTGTGGATCTAGAGATAATTGCGATTTGGTGCCACTGGTTTTGAAAATAAAACAGAAAATTTCCATTTTGAAAATGGGCGGGAAATGTCTGGGCTGCGCGGAATTTGAAAAGTGGGCCGGCCCAGGTAGGTTTCCAGGTGGAGGGAGAGTAAAAAAAAGAAAAAAGAAAAGGGAAGAGGGAGGGCCCGAGGCGGGGCCCATCTGCATGGGCCGACGTGGCCGACCCATGCAACCGCACGGGTTGTCTCCCTCGTCCTCGCGACCATGCATGCACGGAGGCGGACGGGAAAAGCAGGCGGGGGCGGGGCGGAGACTCACCGGCGGGCGGCGGTGGTCGACGCCGAGGCTCCGGCGAGTGGCGGCGCGTCGAGGGAGTACAGGGGCGGGCTTGGTGGCGACCTCTCCTCCCGCAGCAGCCCGTCCCGGCGGTCCTCCTCCGCAGACGTCCCCGGACGGACAGCGATGGCGGCGCTCACCGGCGGTTCTGGGCAGAGAAAAAGGTCGCATAAGATGTGGGAGAGACTTGGGAACGCAATGGAGAGGGAAGAGAGGGGCGGGGAGCATTGGCGCCAGCGCAGCATTCCTTGCCACCCGGTGGTGACCACGGACAGGAGGTCCTTCCTCCGGCGAGCAGCAGCCAGAGAGGCGTCGCAGCGCTCTCGGGCGAGTGGTGGGGAAGTGAGAGGATGGAGTGGGAGTGGTGTGGAGGAAGGGAGTGGGCAGGGGGGCTTTTTATAGCCGGGTGGAGGAGCGGGGGTGGTGGCCACGGCCAATGGCTGAGCGGGCGGGAAGAGGTTGGCCAATGGGTGGCGGGTTGCTGACGTTGGGGCGGTGGAAGGGGGTGACGTAGGGGTGGACGACGTCAGCAAGGTGGGCACATGCGCGGGAGAGGGAAGGAAGTCGAGCGGGAGGGTCTCCAGGCGAGCGTGTGTTGCGTTTTTAGAGTTTGGCTCGGGTCCTGCTTGGGCCACGGCCTGCCAGGCTAGGGTACTGGTTTATGTGAGAAGACAAGGTCCAGGGATTGGTTTTGGTGGTGTTGGGGTCGGGCCAGAGGAGGGGCACCTGCTGATGCCAAGATTTTTTTTATATAAAAAAGGGCCCGGCCACCTCATGTGTTTGAAAGGAAGGAAATAGAGAAAAGGGGGAGTGATGAGAGGGTGTTGGATGGTGCATTGCATGGGTGTTGAGCAAGGTTTCAAGCACAAGTCAATTTGGAGAGGATTTTGCTATGGTTTGGAGAGTTTTGAATTTTTCCAAAACAAAAAGAAAGGAAGATGGTGAGAGCATCCGAACGGAATTTTGAAGAAGAATCCCAGATGTAGATGAGAAGGAGTAATGGGCTTATTTGGAAATATTTGAACAAGTCAAATTGTCTAGCAAAAGTTCATGGTTCACCACATCGACATTTTTGGTCAAACATGAAGAAGGGTAGAATCATTAAGAAATAAATAGAAAAGCTATGTGATGGTGAAAAGGATAAAAGGCATAGGTAATGATGATAGAGAATAGATGAGTGAGATGTGGTTGATGAACACAAGACATTTTTAAAATTTCGAATCAAAAGGGATGGGTCTTCATCACTGTATGAGAGTTGACCCAATTTTGGGTAAAGTTTAATTTAATCTTGCCTTTGAGAGAATTAAAAAAAACAAGATGCTATTTTGAAAGAAAAGGGACTATTAGCCCAATAAAGCTAAGTGGAACTTTCTCAAGAACTATTTGGTAAAACAAAGTGTAATAATGGGATGTGTACTACTAACATACATTTTGGGGTAAATAGGGGATTAAATAGTTTCCTAGACAATGTATTTTGAATGCAAAAGATAGATATATTTGAAACACTTTCTAAAATTCAATTGAGGAGAGGTTTTGAAGATAGTTTGGAAACTAGAATATTTTGATAGCCACATAGAGGGGGTATGGGGTTTTGAGAATTTGTGAGAAAGAAGAAAGAAGACCAATTTTGGGAGGAGTGATCTCAGGGGTAGAAGGTGGCTACATAATGTACCCATCATCTCTACTCTTGGTTTTGTGGAGACTAAACTTGAAATGGAGATAAACAAAAGATAAAAGAGGAGCAAGTGATCTAGTGCTGAAACAGTGGATAGGGTAGAAGATCAAGTGAAAATAAGAATTGTAAGGGTGGATTGGGACATGCAAGACATGCAAGTTGTAGGGGGTGTTGCATAGATGAGATCTATACATTGAGATCACCAATAACAGTTGTGGGTGCTTAAGAAACAACTGACAAAGTTGGAACATTTTAAGCCTGCCAAAACATGTTATTGACTTGGCTTCAAAACCAACATGGATAAGTGGGTATATGAGTGATCTGGTCCAAGGCAAAGACATGGTTGGGAAGTTCTCATGACAAGGTAGGTCTAGGACCAAGTGCATTGCCTTAGATGGAAAGAGATAGCTTAATCCAGGGGCTCCAAAAGTGAATATGATAACAGTCTTAGGACTTAGCCAAATTTGTGATGTCAAAGGGGTTTTGACTAGGGTAAGAGAGAAGGATGTAGTCAGGGGTAGATGATCCCAAGTTTTGAATCAAGGATGGATTGAGCTAGATTATAACACAAAGAAGAATTTTAAAAAGGCACACTCAAGTTGCCAAAAAGGAGAAGGGTTTGATGTAGTGACAATTTTTCCTAAGCCACACATGTGTTTTATTATGTGAGTTGCTAGATTGTTTTATCGCTAGAGGTGTTGTTCTTTGGGGTAGCTCAAGACAAAAAAATCAACAAGCAGAACAAGACAATTCATCTACCAGCAGATCAAAGCAATACATTATATCAAACAGATCAAGGCAATTCATCTTAGTTAGTCTTTAGAAAAAGTTTTTGTTCCCCCTAATTTTTGCATTTTGGACAACTATACAAGGTTGCAAAAGTTGGGGTGTGACAGAATCATGGCCATAACTCCAGCAATCGTGGGGAGGTGGATGAGAATCTGATATTACACGTGTCCAATCAAGAGAAACGAAACCGGCGGTCCATTACCCACTACGCGTGGAAATCGAGGGGACACCTCGGTCAATGCACAAGCACTGGGCATTTCCTAAACTGACCGCGCAGAAGTAGGGTGGGCCCGTTAGGTCACGTCCTGTCAAACCGCAGCAGTTGCTACGTCACCCATGATGTCATTGTTGGAGATATGCCCAAGAGGCAATAATAAATTAGTTATTGTTATATCTTAGTGTTCATGATAAATGTTTACATCCCATGCTATAATTGTATTAATCGAAACATTGATACATGTGTGTTATGTAAACAACAAGGAGTCCCTAGTAAGCCTCTTGTATAACTAGCTTGTTGATTAATGGATGATCATGGTTTCGTGATCATGAACATTGGATGTTATTAATAACAAGGTTATGTCATTAGGTGAATGATATAATGGACACACACCCAAATAAGCATAGCATAAGATCAAGTCATTAAGTTCAATTTGCTATAAGCTTTCGATACATGGCATGGTGGGGCCTGTCCACTATGACATGTGGGCCCAGGCCGACCTACCCCTTAGAGATAAGATCTATCTCTTAATTTAAATGGTTTAAATCTAGAGATAAGATCTATCTCTAAAATAAAGTGTTTAAATGAATAGATAAGGGGAAGGCTTGAGGGGGAATGTCGAGGGTGCTCCTCGGCAATGCCCTCCGATAGGGGCTTAGGGTTGATGGAATCCTGCAAGCTGACACGAGACATCGGTTCACAGACAAGCGGGGAGAGCGATTTACCCAGGTTCGGGGCCCTCGATGAGGTAAAACCCTTACGTCCTGCCTGTCTGTTGTTGATTATGATGATAACGGGTTACAATGGGGTGCCGAATAGTTCGGCTGAGATCTCGTCGAGTTTGGCTAAGCACTAAGGTAACCTAGCTTTAAGTTTATGCTGGCTAAGATCGCTAAGATTGATTGTGTCTCGACAGCCCCTCTCCTGGCCTTTATATAGGAGGCCAGGTCTCAAGAGGCCTAGTCGAGTACGACTAGGTTTACAGTAGATCTATATCTAAACTTTCCTTGTTCGGCGTCTTCCGCGTCTTGTACTCCAAGGTATCTTCTGTTGTATCGTCCTAGCGGCCCATCTCGCCACCGAGTGTCTTCATGGGCCTCCAACTAGGAAATATAGGGTAGGGCAACATTGGTTACCCGAAGGGTAATGCCCACGTCAGTAGCCCCCGAGTGTCTAGCCGAAGGTAGTTTGGGTAGAGACTAAAGCATGCCTCCTCCCAAGGTTCTTCTCCCTGATTGTTCTTGAATCCTTTTATCTGCATCATCTTCTTTTATCGGGTGCACGTCAGCGCTCCCGATGGGAGTAGCCCCCGAGTCTAGGTACGGATGCTTGCAATCCGTGCGTAGACTCAAGTTGCACTACTCGAACATTTTTCTCTGCCGAAGCTTTTCTGCAAGTCTTTGTAGGTCATCCGATATATTTTCCTTAAGCAAGGGATAAAGAATAACGTGCCCAACTTTTGTTGGTTAACTGCCGATGGCAAAACAACGTTACCCTACACAGAATCAAGTCCCCGGGCATGATCCTGGAGTGCGAAAAAAGTTCTGTCGGGTGCGTGTCCAGCGCTGCGAAAAAAGTTCTGTCAGGTGCACGTCCAGCGCTCCCGATGGGAGTAGCTCCCGAGTCTGGGCACGGGCGCTTGCGCCCGTGTATAGGCTCGAGTCAAGTTTTTCCTTCGAGTCCTCATTCTGTCGGGTGCGCGTCCAGCGCTCCCGATGGGAGTAGCCCCCGAGTCTAGGTGTAGATGCTTTGCAATCTGTGCATAGACTTCAAATTGAGCATCCGATAGCTTTTTATTCCTTCGTGTGCAATCATTTCACATGACGTCATTGATGGCGTTTTACTGACACCTCGATTCTGACTGATAAGACGCGACCCGTCGGCCCTTTTTTCGAGCAATTCCTGCTCCTCTTACACAGTTACCGAGGCACCTCCTCGATTTCTGCAACCATTAACTGAAGAAAAAGGTCCACTTAGCAGTACGGGGCCTTCCTTAAATTTCCCAAAGGATGAAAATCCCTAATCTTCCCCTTCATTCGTCATAACATCCCTTCGTCGTCCTTACTCTTCTCCCTTTCGCAACTGCTGTGCCGCCACCACTGCTTTCCAGTTTTTCTCAGATCTTGCGATGGTGAAGAAGAAGAATCCTAGCGCCGCCGCCAGTTCCACGAGCGGTGGCGCCGCCGCCAAATCTTCCTCGATTCTTTCGAAGGAGGGTGCCCCAAACGCTCCTCCGCCAGCTCCGGCGCCGCCAGCGCCACCAAGCTCAGTAGCCAGGCCCGGAGATTGGATAGCTTCAACCGTCGCCAAGCGTGACGAGAAGAGATCCCGAAGCCTGGGATTGATCTCCTCCGATGAGGGGAATGTGATCTTTCCAGGTGCGATTTCTCGGCCTAATCCCCCTGCTGGCTTTACCGTGATGTTCTTGTCGTTCTTATATCGGGGTCTTTCGCTTCCCGCTCATGAATTCCTCCTCCACCTCTTAAGAATTTACGAGATCCAATTATGGCAACTCACTCCCAACTCAATCCTTCACGTTGCTGTGTTCATCACCCTTTGCGAGGCATTTCTAGGCATTAAGCCTCATTTTGGGTTGTGGAAAAAGATCTTCTATGTGAAGAGATACAGCAGTAGTAATGGATCCTTTGTCACCGGAGGAGTGGGATTTGTAGCTCGTTCGGATGTTAATTACTTCAATTTCCCAATGAGAGAATCCGTGCAAGGGTGGAGACTGAAATGGTTTTACGTCAAGGATTCCTTGTCACCCGAACCCCAGCTTCCTTGCTTTGCCGATGTCCTTGAAGCCAAGCCTAAGAATTCTTGGAAGAATATTCTCTCTCCCGACGAAAGAGTAGCAGCCGATGAACTATTTGCCAAATTTCTTCGGATCAAGGAAGCTGATGGCCAAACCATGGTCGGCACAGAGGTAGCGGCCGTGTTCCTGAAACGTCGAGTCCAACCAGTCATGGCCAGAGTTCGCCCGATGTGGTTGTATTCGGGTCCAAAGGATGAGACCAGGATTAATGCTGCCGAACTGTCGGAAAAGGAACTGCTCGATGAAGTCCGTCGCCTTACTTTCTTTAGTCAAGAGGACTCGATCCCATTGACATCTTCTTACACTCCTTTTGATGCCGAACATCCACCGCCAGAGGTAACTTCCCTTTTGAAATTCTTATTATACTACTCTCACTTAGTCAACATAAGTATCATTGTTCTCATTCGTTTTTCCCTTCGACAGATCCTCGTAGACCGTGAAGTTTTACATGATTCGCCAAACGATACCTCTGAAGGAAGAGGCTCTTCAGTACCTGTGGATTTTCATACTGTCGAGCATGTTGGCCCAGAGTGCGATCATGATGATCCAATAGAACCCGAAATTGTTCACACCGATCTTGCTCCCTCAGCTGATGATGCTTGCGACACAGAGGGGTCAGTGCGTGATGATGACGCTGATCATGATGCCTTTGTTAATGCAGCTGTGGAGGCGACCAGGGCTTCGCCCGCGAAGAGATCGACCGGCGGCTTTGCCGACGAAGACGATCTCTTCGACATGTAAGCGCTTTCTTCCCCGATGCCATAGCTTGTCCCTTTATACCTCGCATTCTTTTCGTAACTTCTATCGACCATTTCCCTTTTTTAGTGACGAAGGTTTCGCCGAGCCTCCTCCTAAGAAGGCCAGATCTGATGCTATTCCGCCAGCCGCTGCTGCTTCTGAAGCGTCAGCTCCTAAGGCGGCTGCCACGGCTCAGGCATCGACTGCTTCTTCCCTTTCAGAAGGAAAAGATGCTCCCTCCACCACGACTCCTCCTTCTGTAAGTCCTTTTTAAATACATTGTGGATTTCCTGGAATGTGCTTTTTCTGATGATTCTTTGCAAAACATCCTTTTTCCCTTAAGGTTCGTCTGCAGAAGGAAGTCAAATCCTGTTCCTCGAAGCTGGAAGGCGCAGTCAATATAGCGACCAAGGCCCGCCAAGAAGTTGATTCCCTAAAGGAGGAACTGGGTAAGCTGAAGGAAAAGCTGAAGGAGGAGGAGGCGTCAAAGTTGGCTGCCGAAGCTCAGGCAGCCGAAAAGGATGAACTCCTTCGCCAATCTTCGCTAGCTTTGCTTGGTAATCCTTTCCACACTTTTCTGTTGATTATCATACTTCATGAATTCGATTTTCTGTTAACGATCTTTTTCCTTCTTTTCTCATGCAGAAACTGCCAACATCCCTGCCGCTGCTTTGGACAAAGTTCCAAACAATTCTCCGGCAAATGGTGTGTCGATGGCTCTTGCCTCCCACCAGCTTACGCGGGAGCTCCTTGAAAAAGGAAAAGGTGCCCTGGCGCGGATGCACCTGATGATTTTCCCCAAGATCAAACAGGACAAAACCCTGGGGCAGCTGATCGACGCCTTCGCGGTTGACACCAAGGAGGTTATCGAGGTATTCAAGCGTACTTCGCGCACCTATGGTGCCCTCCTGCCCTTACTTGTGCTTGCCAGCTCCTTGAGCTGGTTTCGTCAAGGAAGTCGCCGGCTGGACCCAGCTTATCTACTCAGACCCAAGCCCCTTGATTTTTGTAACAAACTTATGCTCGAGCTGATGTGAAACATTGTTCTGCTGCAAAACTTATGCTTGTAATAAACTCCGTGTTAGCAATATTGTTAGCACACTTTTGTTATGATATTTATACTTGCACTTCTCCCGATGGGAGTTACTTCGGATGCTCAGCTGTACCATATCCGTCATCCTTTTTAACGTTGTTTCCTGCAGGTTTTCCCAGTGCCCTCATTTGTCGAAGACTCTTCGGGTGCTCTTCCTGAGGGTGATCGGATCCAGCGTATGAAGGAGCGGATCACTCAGATGGAAAAGGACCTGCGCATCACTTATGCTTTAGCTGCTATTATCAACAAGAAGAGCGAGATTGCAGCCGAAGTGGAGCGGTACGCTCTTACTGAGCTACATAAAGCTACCGAGAGTTTGAACTGTAAGCTTCCTGATTCCTTTGCCCTTTTTGTCGACAACGCCTTGTCTGATTCTTTATTGATTCCCTTGCCAGTCATAGCTTTGAACCGTGCGGAAGAGAACAAGCGGATATACGAGCGAGTGCATGCTTTAACCCAGCTATCCTCATCCAAAGAGATTTTCTGGCGGGAACACTCGAAGGCTTCGGCTGTCGCAAAATTTCAGGATCGGGTTCAACAAATCCACCACTTCTTTGACAAGTGCTACAAAGCTATGAGGGTGGTTTGGAAGACAATGTTCCCTTTAAACGCAGTTCCTCCTACGCTGCTGTCTTTGATGTCCGAGTTTGGGAATGCCAAGAAGATTCAAGACTTGGTACGAGCTCAGGTTTTCGCAGGTGCCAGGTTAACGCTTCCCCTTGTGCTCGCACGGTAACCCTCGGCAGATCTGCTTGCTATTGCCAACGCTGTTGGTGACTTCGATACTTTGTATCCGAAAGTATTGCTTCCTGCCAATATAATCGTCGACAAGCTTGAAGGGCATTCGAGGGTACCTGAAGAGAGAGAAGCTCCACAAGGGTGATTTCGTGGGTTAGGGTTCTTTTTGTAAATAGGTTAGTTTGACAGCTTTATCCAAGTGTTAGGATTGTTGAGCCAAGAATTTTTACTCGGTAGATACATGTATATGTACTTTTACCGTAGTGATGCCGTTGGCGATTTTTGAGGGAGCAAATCTTAATTGTCCGCTTAAGAGTTTTTCGTATTCGTTGGTCAGCAAACGTTTGAGTGATCAGCTCGTGTTGCAGGTCTTGCTAAACCCGTTGTATGTGCAACTTTGCTTTCAACCGATGTATGTTGCGACAGTCACTCCCGAATTTTTCGGGTGCAATGATTCTGCCGATGAGCCCGTTGTTCTTTGATATTTCCATAAGTAGGATATCGAACGTGGGTTGTGTGTATTTCCAAAACTCTTGCTATTTTCGGCACTCGTAGAGGCATCTATAGCAAAGGGAAAGGTTAACACCTTTGTTTGTTTTGTATCTTTTAGCACTCGTAGGGGCTTTTCTTTTGGAGCACAATCTTCTGCCTCGTACTATGTTTGCATAGTGGTGCGGCCTAGATATTTTTGAAATACTGTAATGCTTAACAAAGGATCGAAACTTAAGTTCTCATTAATAAGGTAAGCACGAGACTAGAGGGCGAAAAGGAATGCCCTGTTGATATAAAGGAAAAAATTGAACGCTAATAAATTGCTTAAGAAAGGAAAGGGTTCTTCTCATCTTCTGCCTTTTTCACCACGTTAGTGGTTGCTGCGGCGTTGTTGACTTCACCAGGGGTCTGGGCAGTGGTTGCCAGCGTCTTGCTGTCTCCTGTGCCTTCTATGCCATCGGCTGCCGAAGCTTTTGCTGCCGAAGCTTCAGGAGCAAGGTTGGCTGGCTTCTTCTTGGTTTCCCTGTCATGTTTTTCCTCCTTGATTTCTCGTATCGACAGCTTGGGCAGAGGGTTGACAATTTCTCGTTGTGGCCCAAACTTTGCAGCAATCCTTTGAAAGTCGCGATCACAATTGTCCGAGCGTGAGAAACTTCCATAGACTGTGATGTTCGTCCCGTTGTTCCCAGGCATTTTCAGCTTGAGGTATGCATAGTGCAGCACAGCCATGAACTTGGCATAAGCTGGTCTCCCGAGTATGGCGTGATACTGTGACTCCCAGTTCACTACCTCAAACTCGATCTTCTCCTTCCTGAAATTGTCGGTTTTGCCAAAGACGACGTTCAGGTAAACTTTGCCAAGAGAGTAGCCCGGTGCAGTTGGGAGAATCCCATGGAAGCAGGTGTCTGTTTCTTCTAGCATCTTCATGGTGATCCCCATACTTTTGATTGTGTCGACGAATATCAGGTTTAATCCGCTTCCACCATCCATGAAAACTTTGCTCATCTTGAACCCCCCGATTTGTGCCTCGACTACTAGGGCAGCGTGTCCCGGTTTTGGTATGGTCATCGGGTGATCTGCTCGACTGAACGTGATGTTCTGAGAGGACCACTCGACATACTCGGGGATATTTTCCATGATGCTTTCTGCCAGGTTAATCTCTCGGGTGAGCTTCTTCATCTCTCTTCTTGAGACACCTGTCCTATGGATCATGCTCATCTGCCCCCGTGGTGGTGGAAACGCCTCGTTGGGTTGATGAGGTTGAGCCTGCTGGACTTGGTGCTGCGGTGGAGGTGGAGGTGGTGGTGGTAGCGGTTGCTGGCCTCCCTGCTGGATGAGTTTATGCATGTCAATGAACTGCCGACAGTCCCTGAGTAGGTGACTCGACTTCGTTTTTCCGTCCTTAGAATCGGTATACGAGTGCAGGTAACAGGGAGCGTTGATCTGCTCAGCGTAAGGCAGTTCGGGGGCCCTCTGCTGCCGAGGTTTATAATTGCCACGGTTCCCGGAGTTGTTCCGATTACCGTCCTGTCGATCGTCTCGTCTGTCGTCATACCGATCATCCTGCCGATCAGAGTACCCTGCGGCTACCAGGTTGTTTTCATCATAGTTGCCGTTCTTCCTTCTCTTGTGGCGATCTCTTCGGCCACCCGAGTCGTGCTTCGGCTGCTCATCGTCTTCGTCGTCACTGCGCTGTCGTGGCCTTCGCACGTTGTCCTCGCCATCAGCCCAACTGTTGGCGATTTCCATTAACTTGGTTATGGTTTTCGGCTTCTTACGCCCGAGTTCTTCTATGTAACTCTCACGTCGGACGCCGTCGCTGAAGGCGTCAATTGCTCTGTCGATAGACACATCTTCGGCAGCGTTTAGGAGTTTGGTGAATCTCCCGATGTATGAGCGCATCGACTCCTTCTGCTTCTGCTGGCAGTTCCGTAACTCTTCAATCCCGACGGGTCTCTTGTATGTTGCTTGGAAATTGGCAACGAAGACGTCTACTAGATCGTCCCATGATTTGATGGAACCCTTCGGCAGCCCCCTTAGCCAGGCTCGCGCTGAATCTTTGAGATAGAGCTGTAGGCACTGCATTGCTGCTATTTTGTTCCCCTTGTGTAGTATTACGGTCTGCAGGTAGTCATCTATCCAAGATCTTGGCTCTTGATGCCCATCGTATTTGGCGGCATCGGTAGGCGTAGGCTTGAACTTCCTGGGCGGCATCGCCTCGCGGATTCTGTGACTTAGGCAGTCGGCTCCCCTGAGCTCACCGTCGTACTCCTGATCCTCATCCGAAGAATCGCTGTCGTTCTCGTTTCTAGCGGCGCGTCGTCGCCTCGCTTTGTCGATCCTGCTCTGGGTGATTTCATCCCGGGCGTCTCTCGCATGATACTTCGAGCCGCTGCCCTGCAGCGTGGGCTTTTCCTTTTATGGAACTAGATTATTTCCCAGTATCGCGAGACTTTCCAGGGCGCCTCGATGAGCTTGGGCCATGGATCCTTCGGGGCGTTGGTTGATGAGGTATGCAGCAAGGTTGGCAGTTGCTCCTGCAACGGTTTTCGGTCGTGGCATGCCTGCTGTATCCGTAGTCATAAAGGACTTGGTCAGGTTTGACGTGATTTCTCTGGCATCATCTTCCGAGAGCTTGGACAGCCTCAACCTGTGCTTGCCTGCCCCTTGAGTATTTCGAGAGGTGCTCGCCTGCGAGCCTCTTCGCCGCTCACTGGATCGATCTGCCGCAGATAGGCGTCTCTCTCGAGAGGCTTGTTCCTTTGACGAGTGCTCCCGATTTTTCTCTAGTATAGAGCGATAAGCATTGAGAGTTCCGACTGAGGTTCCTGCGGGGAGCGGTGTGTTTGTTGCGGTCAGAAACCCACCGGCGAGCAGCGACGGGCAACACAGTAGAGCCGGGAGGCTTCCAAGACTACGGCTGGCCCTGGTCCCTCGAGCGACGGCCCGCAAAGACTCGGCACGCACGTCCGATGCTGGTGCAAGGGCGTGCCACCTGACCTATACCTGGTCAGGAAGGTGATGGATTTGCTTCGCTTAGTTTCCTGCATGGCATACACGTAAACATTAAATACGAGCCTCGATCGGCTCTCAGGTTGTCCTGTGAATCGGCTCAAGGAGCCGATCCACCCATGATTCGTACGAGGTGTACGATCACATGGTGGTCCTTCTTGATCGATACAAAGCTAAAACGACCTACTACGATTTAGGGTTTTCACCACATAATCGGAACATCCTACGCGTGATTGAGCCTGGCGGCCACGCACGGTGATCATAAACCGACCCTAGACAAGGCCTAAAAACCAACATGAAGTTGATCCCCGGAACATCTTGTCTAGGGCTAGCAGACTACACCCTACATGCCACTGGATCCTTCAACCCGTTTGTAAGGCCTAACTATGCAGATGTTAAACTAATCCTTGAAGAACAAGGAGCAATCATAACGGATCGGATCTACTAAATAATGATCAAGCGGGGCGCCGCCCTTACACCTAAGATAGGCGTAAGGGCGGCTAGACGTCTAAGGGTTGCATGGACGAAAGCATGTAACACGACGGAACAATGCTAACCCTAACACATCTATGATAACTACGTTGCTCGCCATCAACAAGGCTTCAGCACGAGCAACGCATGAACAACGAATAAACGTTATCGCCTAGATCGCAAGATGCGATCTAGGCAGCATGATGCTTACCCGGAAGAAACCCTCGAAACAAGGGAGTCGGCGATGCGCCTAGATTGGTTTGTGATGAACGTGATTGTTGTTTATTTCAGAAACCCTAGATACATATTTATAGTCCGTAGACTTTCTAATCGTGGGAATAATCCCAACCGTGCACGAGCCAAACTCTATCTAACCGACACGTATCCTATTATAATTACAGATACACGGGCAAACTAGCCCAAACTTTGTATACAAGGCCGATTCATGTATTTCTTCCAGGTATATTCTTCAAGCCCATCTTTAATCGCGGCCCACCTCTCGATCCGGTCAAATTCTGGTGATAACACATGCCCCCTGGTTTTGGAAATGACAATTCCAAAATCACCCTGCTTTTTCTTCGTCGGGTCATGTCGCGGCAGAGCAGAACCGTCGCAGTATCCTTCATCATGATGCCTTGCCTTCACAACTTCTTTGCAAGATTTGATAGCTTTAACATCACTCCCTCGGAAACCGTAATGGCATTAAATCTCCACTATACCCCCTTATTTAACCGTGCCGAACGGTTCGCCACTTCATCCCCTTGCTCGTTCGGCCATCGGCACCTAAAAACCCTCTTTCCCCGTAGCAATGTCTTCCTCTTCCTCCACCTCATCGGGCCTCTCTTTCCAATCTTCTTCCTCGAGCGTTCGGGAGTGGAACTTTGACCACGTGCCGGATGGCCCACCCGAGGCACTCGTCGGGTCGAGAGGGTGACTTACCTCCGACCGATGGGGAGGACGACCTCCGAGTTCCTCATCGAAGGGGAGCTGAAGAGCGAGAGCGAAGACGACCTCCACTCCCTGGGCGAACTCCACCTCCTCCGACGGGAAGGAGGAAGAAGAAGAAGCGGAGGAAAAGGAGGAAAAGGAGGAGGATGATTCCTCCTCCTCCGCCGGGTATCCGCCGGCGAAGCGCTTCCGCGCTTGGGCGGACAAGTGTGGACGATGATGATGACGAGGAAGAAGAGGCTCCGGCCGAGGGCTGGGGTACGAGGAACTCTCCGGAAGCAGCACCGACGGCAGCTACGATGCCGACGACGAGGCTAGCGAAGATTAGTAATGTAGGATTAGTAGTTCCTGAGCAATCGACTCTTCTTTTGTTCTTCCTCTCTTGAGCAATCGGATCTTCATTGTAAAAAACCCCTCTTATTAATGAAGAAAACATTTCTCAACTGATTCTGTCCCTTTTCCAGTTTCGCCGATTGTTAAAGTAACTCAACACATTAAGAGCCGAATGGCAGCGCATCGACCCCTGCCATAAAACGCGAGCAAGGCCAACTCTATTGTCTATTCAAATGGTAACCTGCGACTTATCCGAAAGAGCAAAACTCAAATCCCCAAATCGCCGCTTGAACAGATCCAACCCACGGCCATATGAACCTCAGATGTCAATCACGCAGGTTCGCTGTGGGGACCCCGGACTAGCTGTCCGAAATTCCCTGTTATGTATACAGTTCACGATCCCATGATCAGTGCGCCGTGAACACATAACCGAACTGATATCAAATTACACCATCCAATTACAAAGCGGAATAAGAAAATTACAACATGGTCACATGACCGATAATTACATAATAGCCTCGAAGGGCCTAACTAAACATCGAGTAGCATCATCACTTCAGACAGCGCAGTACCCAAGTCATCCGCCATAACCCTACGAGCAACCGAGCGGGAAGACGTTCCTAGCTCGCATAGACGTCGCCAACTCCTTCTTCATCTGTCGAACTCCTTCAAGTCTGGCCAAGTAAATAGCCAGGGACAAAGCCGTGAGTACATTTGAATTGTACTCGCAAACCATCAAGAAGGGTGCTAACAATGCTAACTAAAAGAGACAAGAGAGGAAGAATAGTTTCTCTTGTGGATATAGCATGTGAAAGAGAAATAGTTTCTCTTGTGGATGTAGCATCCCATCATCACAGTTGAAGGGGACACTAAGAAGATCCTATGACATCTCTATATCATTATTGAAGAAGATACTTCAAAAGAGTTCTACAACATAAAACACTAGGAAGGGAGTAACCCGAGTTTATTTCCTTTCCGTCCATCTCCATATGGTCAACCAAACCATTCCCGTACCCTTCTGGTACTCCGAAAACAAGTTCCTTTCTTTCATTTTCCAAACACTTTTTGTAAACCAAAAACTCATCAGGCTAAGCAACAGCCATTCCAACCGTCCATGACCGCGGACACGGCTATTCGAATAGATTTGACTCTGCAGAGTTTGCACACTTTCCCCACAAGATCCGCGAGTTCATCATGTGGGCATCATCCCCGCATATCAACTATGCCATGACAAAAACTCGGACATAGCCTTTCGCCTATTCGTCTTAGCACGGGATCCTACCCTATGGAGTATGTACCTCCCCGGCACCGTGGCAGCTCACCTCACTTTGAGCGTGGCTCCACCGCCAAGCCAGGAGACCCATAGTGTCTTCCGGACGGGTCAGCCCCGAAGGCCTCCCGTTATACTATTGTCTCCACCAACGACAACCCGGACTCGGGGGTAACCTTACCCTTGTATAGTTGTGCGGTGTCCCATGCTAAGAAGAACAAACTACGAGCTAAGCCCCGTCCCACTCCAGGGTAATGTGGTTGCGCGGGTTAATTGTCACGGGTGAATACTTAGGCGCCAAAGTTTTCGAAAAACAAGAATTTCTTTTCAACCATCTTTGCCAAGATCATTTCCTTTCATAACACACGCTTGGGTAAGTCCAACTTACCCAAGGTTTTCAAAAATTCTTTTCAACAAGGTATTTTTCCAAGGGGTTCCCAACCTATAGTTTCATGTAAGAACTAAGGGACAACAATAGCATGATGCTAGCCATCATACCACTAAGGAGATGATAATATAGGTGGTCAAGGGGGCATACATGCTTAGAGTAAGCATGCATAAGATCAACAAGGAGTTCAACATACTCGAGAGTAAGTATGTATAACATCAACAAGGGGTTCACATACTTGGGTGTAAGTATGCATGGCATCAACAAGGGGTTTAAGATACGACAATGGCATGATGCTAACCACCATACCACTATGGGGTGCAAAAAGGGTGTCAAGAGGTCGACACACACAAGACAAGTGGGCATACCCAACACATTTAGAGGGTACACCAAGATCATGGTGTGGACAACCATCATTTACAAAAAGGGGTTTGTCGGCGAGGTGCCAAAGAGAGTAAACATGCTCACGGTAAGCATGCTCCGACAACAAAAGTAGAAATCACACGAGATAGATCAAGAGACAATAATAATAACAAAGTAACCACAATATGTGATTCAATATTCAGAGATCAAGAGATGGCTTGCCTTGGTTGGCTTAAATGTCCCTGGACTTCTTCAACTCCATCAAAAGAATTCCAACAATAAATAAAATCCTTGTCCGAACCACTTCTTCTCCTCCCCCGGAATTGTTCGCATCTATCGCCGGAAAATATAAAAGGAACACAATCAACACATTGCACCAATAAAACAAACATGCAATAATACAAAACTAACCACTCAACTAAGGGCTATCATGTTAAGGACTTATAGTTATTACAAAACAACTTTATAAAAGAAAACCCATTTGATTTACCTAGTAAAGGTATGAGAGTATCATAACTTAGCAATTGCCTCTCTCGGTATTACCATGGCACAACTAAGTATCCCCTGGTAGATAACATCATAAAGAGGACAAGTGCATTAGTTATGCATTACAAACATTCATATTATATTTTGAAACATTTTTGGAAAAGCGGGAAGTCATTCTCTCTATTTTGTAAAGCTTACACAACACTACACAAGAATAGGAAGTAAATGATATGCCACACCATTTGAAGACTTAAGCCAAACAATAGAACTAAGGTTTAGTTGCAGAGGTTTTGTTTTGCAAGAATAAAACATTGGTTGACCAATTTTTAATACAAAGAGGTGGTTAGAGTTTTCAAATAAATCAAAAAGTTTTCCTTCAACAACCTATGTCACACATACACATTACTTACAGTAACAAATATGCATGAACAGAGACTAACACTATTTTTCCTAGATGGCCAGTACTAAAATAAGATCAACACAATTGGATTCATCCAAAAATATTAATCCTACAATTTTTAAAATTACAAACACTAAACAGAATGCAGTGATCATGTTTAATGCACTAAAAATCGTACAAAAATCCTAAAAATATGGGACCAGTGGCATTGGAAAGATAATGAAATTTCTAAACTAATGCAATTGGTTTCACTCGATTTGGGTTTGTGGATTTCGAGTTATATTTAAAACAGTGCCACTGATTTCAACAAAATTTAACAGGAAATTTCGAAACCCAAAATGGGCGGGAACGTTTGGGCCGCGCGAGTTTGAAAAAGTGGGCCGGCCCAGGGTTATTTCCAGGTGGTAGCGGGGAAGAAAAACAAAAAGAAGAAAAATAAAAGGGGCCAGCTGCGGGGCCCGTTGCATGGGCCGACGTGGCCTAGGGCCATGCACGCACGGGACGCACGAGACGAACAGGTCGTCTCCCTCCTGGCGACTTGGCTCGCGCGCGGCGGACGGAAAAGGAAGGGCGGGCGGCCAGGGGCCTTACCGGCGGGAAGCGGCGGCCGCCGGCGAAGGCTGGGCGGGGCGGCGGCGTCCCAGGGACGGTGCAAGGTGGCCCAGCGGCTTCCTCCTCGGCTGCAGCTGCTCCTCCCGGCGTTCTCTTCCTTGCAGCAGCTCCCGGACAACGGCCATGGCGGCGATCACCGGTGTACCTGGAAGACGCGGAGGTGCTCAATAGGACGGCAAGAATATGGTGAAGGGAATGGAATAGAGAGGGAGGAAAAAAAGGGCGTTGGGGCGAGCTTCGCCGGCTCGTCACCCACACGGTGACCATGCCGGCGCGCCGTTTTCCAGCGAGCAGAGGGCAGAGAATCGCCGGGGCGTTCTCTGGATTGTGTCTGGGGTGGGAGAGGAGGTAGTGTGAGGGAGAGGGGAGGCTCGGGTGGCTTTTATAGCCAGCGGGGAGGCAGCAAGTGGGGGAGGGCGCGGTGGTCATGGCGTGGCGTGGTGACCACGCCCATGGCGAGCCTGGCGAGGCTGCTGCAGGCTAGGTAGGGCCTCGGGAGCGTGCGCATCGGGGACAGGGGTGCCAGGACGACCTCATGGCGCAGCATCGGAGGCTGAAACGCTCAGGTCGCTGCTTCCCAAGAATGTGGTGACCACCAGCTTGTCATGACCGGGCAGAGGTGCTGGAGGTATTGGGGCACGAGGGGAAGGCATCAAGGAGCACCAAGAATCCAGGGAGAGAGGCTAGACAAGGTTAGAGGTGCAGGGGTGCTGTCCTAGGGCGTTTGGTCAATGCCTATGCCATTGAGGGCATTGGGAAGGGAAAGGGAGAAGCTAGGCTAGCTAGGGAGGCTCCAATGATGTCCTGGGATGTGTGAGGGCTGTCTACACGCTGGTAACAAGAGGAGAGAGAAGGGGTAGACTTGCTAGCAAGGATTTCTCCAAGATCTTGTCACAAGCATGCCCAACCTTGGCATGATTGCCTCGGGTTCTTCCCTCTTCCTCTCTTCCCCATGTGATAGAGATGTAATGCAGGTGGGTGCAGGCCAAGGGTGTCCCTTGGAGTAGCAAGGCGGGAGAGAGAGAGAGAGAGAGAGAGAAGAAAATATGTGCATGTGCTAAGTGGGCAAGGCCGGCCACTTCCAAAGTGCCATGCAAAGTTGGTTCACCACTTGATTGTTTGGACAAGGTAGGCTGAATAGTTTTGTTTGGAAGATCATCAAAATGGAGGGTGTGGTGAAGACTAGAAAGAACTTAAGGAGAAAAATGGGTGAGCATTAATGTCATAGTTGATCAAAAGTGGGATAGGGCTTTATGTTGAACTTTCCCTTGAAATTTTAGGTAGAGATGAACATTTGAATAAAATGTGTCTTAAAGGCATATAGAAAAAAATTATAAGTAGAATATTCTCAAAAAAATTTATTTGGCACCACACCATGTAAGAATGGCATATGCAGCAAAACCAAGTTTTTATTTTAAAGGCGAAACAAAATGTGCCATAGCACTTCACTTTTTAGGGTGAAAATGGGATGAGGTGAATTATCATTCACATCCTCCATTTTAGTTGAGGAAACAATTTTGAAAGCTTTGATAGAACTAGGATTAGTTGTGTAGTGAAAAAAAAAGTCTTAAATAGGATTTTTGGCAAATAAAATATTTTGGGAGAAGTGATCTCAAGGGTAGAGTATTGCTACAAAATGTAGCTATTATCTTCACTCTTGGTTTTGTGGAGGTTAAACTTGAAATGAAGAAAAAACTCCAATGGGTAAAAGTTGGAGATGGGATCTAGTGGTGCAACAATGGATAGGGTATAAGATCAAGTGGAAAATATAGGTTGGAAAGGTGTTATGGGACATGCAAGACGTGGAAGTTGTAGAGGATGTCGCAAAGATGAGATCCATGCATTGAGGTCACCAATAACAGTTGGGGGTGCTTAATAAACAACTGCCAAAGATTGAACATTTTAAGCCCGCCAAAACCATTTGATGACTTGGCCTAAAAATAGACAAGGATAAATGAGTATAAGAGGGATTTGGTTCAAATCAAGGACATGGTTGGGAAGTGCTTATGATAAGGTAGGTTTAGGACCAGATTCATTGCCTTGGATGGCAAGGGGTAGCTTAATCCACGGGCTCCAAAATGGGACCTCATAACAGTTTTAGGACTTAGCCAAATTTGTGATGCCTTAGGGGTTTTGACTAGGGTATAAGAGAGGGATGTATTAAGGGGTAGATGATCCCAAGTTTTGAATTCAAGGATGATTTTACCACTAGAGGGGTTGTTCCTTGAGGCAGCTCAAGACAAAACTCAACAATTAAATCAAGACAATTTATCTACCACCAGATCAAAGCAAAGCATCTTAGCAAACAGATCAAGGCAAATGCAACTAATTGGCTTTCAGAAAAAGTTTTTGTTCCCCCTGATTTTTGCATTAAGGACAATTAAACATGGTTGCAAAAGTTGGGGTGTGACAGATCTTCCACCCTTAAAATAATCTCGTCCCGAGATTACAAAGCGTAGGACTAGAGGGGTTGTAAAGTTTAACTAAAGTTAGACTCCATTCTTCTGTAGATGTGCTGTTGCCGAGAAGGTCGTTGCTTCATCTTCTGGGAGACATGATGGATTCCTGCCGATGGCGTGCTTCATGAAGAGGTTGACTACTCCATGTAGGTGTTAGATCTGTAGCTTCTAAGCGATCCTAGCGGGGGTTCAAGATTCTGGGAGAGTTAGTGCACTCCAGCGGTGCTTTAGCAGGGTTGAAAACTTTTTAGAGTTAACTTTAAATTTTTGTGGAAGACAAAGTCTTCCACCCTTAAAATGGTTCATAGAGGGGGTTTTAAAAACTCTAAGCTTCGGCTACGGGTCTTGTTGGTGCTTTTCGAAGAAGTAATCTTTCTCTCGTCTTGAGTTGAAGCATCTTCAGGGAGCAA
Source organism: Lolium rigidum (assembly GCF_022539505.1). Classification (NCBI taxonomy): domain Eukaryota; kingdom Viridiplantae; phylum Streptophyta; class Magnoliopsida; order Poales; family Poaceae; genus Lolium; species Lolium rigidum. The sequence continues at coordinate 172,390,270 of NC_061511.1, read as the reverse complement.
GGTGCAGTCCACCGCTTCAAGGGGAGTTAGTGCATCCCAAGTTTCCAACGGCGTTTTTAGAAAGGTTTAAATTTTAGGGTCAGCTCCAATTTTTAATGGAAGACGAAGTCTTCCACCCTTAAGATTTTTCATCGGGCTTTTTGGAAAAACTACGAGCTTCTGCCTCGTAGTCCTGTCTGGGGCTTCTGAAGAAGTCTTCGATCTTCCGTAATCAGTTGAAGAATCTTCAGGAGGCGATGTGTAGTCCACGACTTCAAGAGGCACTCACGGTGTTTACTAGACCATATAACGCGCGGTAAGTTAGTAAGTTGATGAAGCGCCTGGTTGTTGTCCATATGAAGCAGCATCAATGGTCATCGGAGACAATCTTCAGCTTGAGGGTCGGTGCTAACTTTTACTAGCCAAGAAGTGAGCGGTTAAATTACACCTATTCTTGAGTCTTGAGGTATCTTCATGAGCTTCACTTGATGAGGACCAGATGAACCACATGATGTAGCTTGGCTTTGACGCTATTGTCCTCTCAGCTTGTTAGACGGTGTGTTAGAGGGTAGTTTCAAAAAGTTATACTTGAAGTTAGCGCGATTATACTCCAAGGTTAGACAAAGTTAGTATTTTATCGACGAGGTTGGTGAGGTGAAAACATATTAGGGAGGCTTTCTAAGCTAGGTTATCACACCAAGAGTGTTTTTCAAATCAAAACAATCATACACACAACAAACAGATAAAAACACTCAAGGCAGCACACTAGGAAACAACAAGCAATCATCACACCAGACAAGGCACTCTAAGCATCTAGGGATGCCTAATACGCAGGGGTAGCTCAATCAAAGCGATTGAGTTTGTCCTATCCATCCTATTGGTTTGGGGCTGGTCACATATGTTGGCGTCTTCAGCTTGTTGACATCGTCTTCAACAAGGATTCTCGAGCAGAGGGTGGTGATGCGGCCTGGTGTTGAGTCGTCGATGTTGAGGTAGAGGATAAAACTGTGTAGTCTTCTTGCTCAACATCCCAGGGACGTGAGGTCTTCGAAGGGGTAGCTATTGAGGTGCTCCTGAAGCCGAGATATTCTCGTGGCTGGCCTAAAAATTACTAGTCAAGAATTGAGGACTCGATCCCTGGCGACTGCAAAAGTGCAAGTCCACGGAGGAACAAGGTCAGCTTCTTGACACACTTTGGTGACAACCAAAGACATGATCTTATTATTCTTCTATGTGCACACTAAGTCGGCCTCCAATCTTCAATAGTTGTCGTTGGAGATTCATGAGTCTTCCTGAGGGATTGATGTATTTGAGTTCGAGTCTCCGGTCTGAGTTGGGGACATCGTCCAATATGTAGGTTTGAAGTGGATGAGACAATAGAGTAAGAATTTTCAAACACTTCTATAAAGCGGAGAGATAAGAATTTAGAAGTTTTGAAGAAAGAAGAGGAGTAGAAGCTATGCTTCCGACTAAAGAAAGAATTTGTTTGGTAAATAGTTTTTCCCAAGTACTTGTTTCCTAACTAACGTCCATGCTAACTAAGGTCTCCTACAGTCAGGATAGCTCTGATACCAGCTCTGTGGGGACCCCGGACTAGCTGTCCGAAATTCCCTGTTATGTATACAGTTCACGATCCCATGATCAGTGCGCCGTGAACACATAACCGAACTGATATCAAATTACACCATCCAATTACAAAGCGGAATAAGAAAATTACAACATGGTCACATGACCGATAATTACATAATAGCCTCGAAGGGCCTAACTAAACATCAGAGTAGCATCATCACTTCAGCAGCGCAGTACCCAAGTCATCCGCCATAACCCTACGAGCAACCGAGCGGGAAGACGTTCCTAGCTCGCATAGACGTCGCCAACTCCTTCTTCATCCGTCGAACTCCTTCAAGTCTGGCCAAGTAAATAGCCAGGGACAAAGCCGTGAGTACATTTGAATTGTACTCGCAAACCATCAAGAAGGGTGCTAACAATGCTAACTAAAAGAGACAAGAGAGGAAGAATAGTTTCTCTTGTGGATATAGCATGTGAAAGAGAAATAGTTTCTCTTGTGGATGTAGCATCCCATCATCACAGTTGAAGGGGACACTAAGAAGATCCTATGACATCTCTATATCATTATTGAAGAAGATACTTCAAAAGAGTTCTACAACATAAAACACTAGGAAGGGAGTAACCCAGTTTATTTCCTTTCCGTCCATCTCCATATGGTCAACCAAACCATTCCCGTACCCTTCTGGTACTCCGAAAACAAGTTCCTTTCTTTCATTTTCCAAACACTTTTTGTAAACCAAAAACTCATCGAGCTAAGCAACAGCCATTCCAACCGTCCATGACCGCGGACACGGCTATTCGAATAGATTTGACTCTGCAGAGTTTGCACACTTTCCCCACAAGATCCGCGAGTTCATCATGTGGGCATCATCCCCGCATATCAACTATGCCATGACAAAAACTCGGACATAGCCTTTCGCCTATTCGTCTTAGCACGGGATCCTACCCTATGGAGTATGTACCTCCCCGGCACCGTGGCAGCTCACCTCACTTTGAGCGTGGCTCCACCGCCAAGCCGGGAGACCCATAGTGTCTTCCGGACGGGTCAGCCCCGAAGGCCTCCCGTTATACTATTGTCTCCACCAACGACAACCCGGACTCGGGGGTAACCTTACCCTTGTATAGTTGTGCGGTGTCCCATGCTAAGAAGAACAAACTACGAGCTAAGCCCCGTCCCACTCCGGGGTAATGTGGTTGCGCGGGTTAATTGTCACGGGTGAATACTTAGGCGCCAAAGTTTTCGAAAAACAAGAATTTCTTTTCAACCATCTTTGCCAAGATCATTTCCTTTCATAACACACGCTTGGGTAAGTCCAACTTACCCAAGGTTTTCAAAAATTCTTTTCAACAAGGTATTTTTCCAAGGGGTTCCCAACCTATAGTTTCATGTAAGAACTAAGGGACAACAATAGCATGATGCTAGCCATCATACCACTAAGGAGATGATAATATAGGTGGTCAAGGGGGCATACATGCTTAGAGTAAGCATGCATAAGATCAACAAGGAGTTCAACATACTCGAGAGTAAGTATGTATAACAGCAACAAGGGGTTCACATACTTGGGTGTAAGTATGCATGGCATCAACAAGGGGTTTAAGATACGACAATGGCATGATGCTAACCACCATACCACTATGGGGTGCAAAAAGGGTGTCAAGAGGTCGACACACACAAGACAAGTGGGCATACCCAACACATTTAGAGGGTACACCAAGATCATGGTGTGGACAACCATCATTTACAAAAAGGGGTTTGTCGGCGAGGTGCCAAAGAGAGTAAACATGCTCACGGTAAGCATGCTCCGACAACAAAAGTAGAAATCACACGAGATAGATCAAGAGACAATAATAATAACAAAGTAACCACAATATGTGATTCAATATTCAGAGATCAAGAGATGGCTTGCCTTGGTTGGCTTAAATGTCCCTGGACTTCTTCAACTCCATCAAAAGAATTCCAACAATAAATAAAATCCTTGTCCGAACCACTTCTTCTCCTCCCCCGGAATTGTTCGCATCTATCGCCGGAAAATATAAAAGGAACACAATCAACACATTGCACCAATAAAACAAACATGCAATAATACAAAACTAACCACTCAACTAAGGGCTATCATGTTAAGGACTTATAGTTATTACAAAACAACTTTATAAAAGAAAACCCATTTGATTTACCTAGTAAAGGTATGAGAGTATCATAACTTAGCAATTGCCTCTCTCGGTATTACCATGGCACAACTAAGTATCCCCTGGTAGATAACATCATAAAGAGGACAAGTGCATTAGTTATGCATTACAAACATTCATATTATATTTTGAAACATTTTTGGAAAAGCGTGGAAGTCATTCTCTCTATTTTGTAAAGCTTACACAACACTACACAAGAATAGGAAGTAAATGATATGCCACACCATTTGAAGACTTAAGCCAAACAATAGAACTAAGGTTTAGTTGCAGAGGTTTTGTTTTGCAAGAATAAAACATTGGTTGACCAATTTTTAATACAAAGAGGTGGTTAGAGTTTTCAAATAAATCAAAAAGTTTTCCTTCAACAACCTATGTCACACATACACATTACTTACAGTAACAAATATGCATGAACAGAGACTAACACTATTTTTCCTAGATGGCCAGTACTAAAATAAGATCAACACAATTGGATTCATCCAAAAATATTAATCCTACAATTTTTAAAATTACAAACACTAAACAGAATGCAGTGATCATGTTTAATGCACTAAAAATCGTACAAAAATCCTAAAAATATGGGACCAGTGGCATTGGAAAGATAATGAAATTTCTAAACTAATGCAATTGGTTTCACTCGATTTGGGTTTGTGGATTTCGAGTTATATTTAAAACAGTGCCACTGATTTCAACAAAATTTAACAGGAAATTTCGAAACCCAAAATGGGCGGGAACGTTTGGGCCGCGCGAGTTTGAAAAAGTGGGCCGGCCCAGGGTTATTTCCAGGTGGTAGCGGGGAAGAAAAACAAAAAGAAGAAAAATAAAAGGGGCCAGCTGCGGGGCCCGTTGCATGGGCCGACGTGGCCTAGGGCCATGCACGCACGGGACGCACGAGACGAACAGGTCGTCTCCCTCCTGGCGACTTGGCTCGCGCGCGGCGGACGGAAAAGGAAGGGCGGGCGGCCAGGGGCCTTACCGGCGGGAAGCGGCGGCCGCCGGCGAAGGCTGGGCGGGGCGGCGGCGTCCCAGGGACGGTGCAAGGTGGCCCGGCGGCTTCCTCCTCGGCTGCAGCTGCTCCTCCCGGCGTTCTCTTCCTTGCAGCAGCTCCCGGACAACGGCCATGGCGGCGATCACCGGTGTACCTGGAAGACGCGGAGGTGCTCAATAGGACGGCAAGAATATGGTGAAGGGAATGGAATAGAGAGGGAGGAAAAAAAGGGCGTTGGGGCGAGCTTCGCCGGCTCGTCACCCACACGGTGACCATGCCGGCGCGCCGTTTTCCAGCGAGCAGAGGGCAGAGAATCGCCGGGGCGTTCTCTGGATTGTGTCTGGGGTGGGAGAGGAGGTAGTGTGAGGGAGAGGGGAGGCTCGGGTGGCTTTTATAGCCAGCGGGGAGGCAGCAAGTGGGGGAGGGCGCGGTGGTCATGGCGTGGCGTGGTGACCACGCCCATGGCGAGCCTGGCGAGGCTGCTGCAGGCTAGGTAGGGCCTCGGGAGCGTGCGCATCGGGGACAGGGGTGCCAGGACGACCTCATGGCGCAGCATCGGAGGCTGAAACGCTCAGGTCGCTGCTTCCCAAGAATGTGGTGACCACCAGCTTGTCATGACCGGGCAGAGGTGCTGGAGGTATTGGGGCACGAGGGGAAGGCATCAAGGAGCACCAAGAATCCAGGGAGAGAGGCTAGACAAGGTTAGAGGTGCAGGGGTGCTGTCCTAGGGCGTTTGGTCAATGCCTATGCCATTGAGGGCATTGGGAAGGGAAAGGGAGAAGCTAGGCTAGCTAGGGAGGCTCCAATGATGTCCTCGGGATGTGTGAGGGCTGTCTACACGCTGGTAACAAGAGGAGAGAGAAGGGGTAGACTTGCTAGCAAGGATTTCTCCAAGATCTTGTCACAAGCATGCCCAACCTTGGCATGATTGCCTCGGGTTCTTCCCTCTTCCTCTCTTCCCCATGTGATAGAGATGTAATGCAGGTGGGTGCAGGCCAAGGGTGTCCCTTGGAGTAGCAAGGCGGGAGAGAGAGAGAGAGAGAGAGAAGAAAATATGTGCATGTGCTAAGTGGGCAAGGCCGGCCACTTCCAAAGTGCCATGCAAAGTTGGTTCACCACTTGATTGTTTGGACAAGGTAGGCTGAATAGTTTTGTTTGGAAGATCATCAAAATGGAGGGTGTGGTGAAGACTAGAAAGAACTTAAGGAGAAAAATGGGTGAGCATTAATGTCATAGTTGATCAAAAGTGGGATAGGGCTTTATGTTGAACTTTCCCTTGAAATTTTAGGTAGAGATGAACATTTGAATAAAATGTGTCTTAAAGGCATACAAAAAAAAAATTATAAGTAGAATATTCTCAAAAAATTTATTTGGCACCACACCATGTAAGAATGGCATATGCAGCAAAACCAAGTTTTTATTTTAAAGGCGAAACAAAATGTGCCATAGCACTTCACTTTTTAGGGTGAAAATGGGATGAGGTGAATTATCATTCACATCCTCCATTTTAGTTGAGGAAACAATTTTGAAAGCTTTGATAGAACTAGGATTAGTTGTGTAGTGAAAAAAAAAAGTCTTAAATAGGATTTTTGGCAAATAAAATATTTTGGGAGAAGTGATCTCAAGGGTAGAGTATTGCTACAAAATGTAGCTATTATCTTCACTCTTGGTTTTGTGGAGGTTAAACTTGAAATGAAGAAAAAACTCCAATGGGTAAAAGTTGGAGATGGGATCTAGTGGTGCAACAATGGATAGGGTATAAGATCAAGTGGAAAATATAGGTTGGAAAGGTGTTATGGGACATGCAAGACGTGGAAGTTGTAGAGGATGTCGCAAAGATGAGATCCATGCATTGAGGTCACCAATAACAGTTGGGGGTGCTTAATAAACAACTGCCAAAGATTGAACATTTTAAGCCTGCCAAAACCATTTGATGACTTGGCCTAAAAATAGACAAGGATAAATGAGTATAAGAGGGATTTGGTTCAAATCAAGGACATGGTTGGGAAGTGCTTATGATAAGGTAGGTTTAGGACCAGATTCATTGCCTTGGATGGCAAGGGGTAGCTTAATCCACGGGCTCCAAAATGGGACCTGATAACAGTTTTAGGACTTAGCCAAATTTGTGATGCCTTAGGGGTTTTGACTAGGGTATAAGAGAGGGATGTATTAAGGGGTAGATGATCCCAAGTTTTGAATTCAAGGATGATTTTACCACTAGAGGGGTTGTTCCTTGAGGCAGCTCAAGACAAAACTCAACAATTAAATCAAGACAATTTATCTACCACCAGATCAAAGCAAAGCATCTTAGCAAACAGATCAAGGCAAATGCAACTAATTGGCTTTCAGAAAAAGTTTTTGTTCCCCCTGATTTTTGCATTAAGGACAATTAAACATGGTTGCAAAAGTTGGGGTGTGACATTCGCAACTGCAACGGACTCAAGGGCAACATCATCCAATGTCCACGCTATGGTCTCCGGCCTGAAGGTGATCCTTAACCGCTCCTTGCTGTCCGAACATAGCGCCTTGCTCTATCTTTTTGCAGCAACGTAAACGGCCCCTGTCCTCGTAGATGATGACGGCTTCCCTTTCGCATTCCTTTCAGCAGCTCTGGTGGTCTTCTTCTGCAACAACTCACCGCTTTTGAAGAAGGTTATGATGCAGGGCCAGCCGATGACACTCCAATCGGCTTCCAAAAACAGAGTGTCTACCAGATCAGCTGCCCCCCGGGCCTCAGTTAAGGCGAGAACAGCGGCGAGGACACACAGTTCAATCGAAGGGCCTCGAACTCAGGCAATTCTGAGACAGCCACCATGCAGAGCCAGCCAGACTTGCCACCGTCGGCTTCCAAGAAAAGGTCAGCCCCATGATTTGATGGAACCCTTCGGCAGCCCCCTTAGCCAGGCTCGCGCTGAATCTTTGAGATAGAGCTGTAGGCACTGCATTGCTGCTATTTTGTTCCCCTTGTGTAGTATTACGGTCTGCAGGTAGTCATCTATCCAAGATCTTGGCTCTTGATGCCCATCGTATTTGGCGGCATCGGTAGGCGTAGGCTTGAACTTCCTGGGCGGCATCGCCTCGCGGATTCTGTGACTTAGGCAGTCGGCTCCCCTGAGCTCACCGTCGTACTCCCGATCCTCATCCGAAGAATCGCTGTCGTTCTCGTTTCTAGCGGCGCGTCGTCGCCTCGCTTTGTCGATCCCGCTCCGGGTGATTTCATCCCGGCGTCTCTCGCATGATACTTCGAGCCGCTGCCCTGCAGCGTGGGCTTTTCCTTTTATGGAACTAGATTATTTCCCGGTATCGCGAGACTTTCCAGGGCGCCTCGATGAGCTTGGGCCATGGATCCTTCGGGCGTTGGTTGATGAGGTATGCAGCAAGGTTGGCGCTTGCTCCCGCAACGGTTTTCGGTCGTGGCATGCCTCGTCGTATCCGTAGTCATAAAGGACTTGGTCAGGTTTGACGTGATTTCTCTCGGCATCATCTTCCGAGAGCTTGGACAGCCTCAACCTGTGCTTGCCTGCCCCTTGAGTATTTCGAGAGGTGCTCGCCTGCGAGCCTCTTCGCCGCTCACTGGATCGATCTGCCGTAGATAGGCGTCTCTCTCGAGAGGCTTGTTCCTTTGACAGGTGCTCCCGATTTTTCTCTAGTATAGAGCGATAAGCATTGAGAGTTCCGACTGAGGTTCCTGCGGGGAGCGGTGTGTTTGTTGCGGTCAGAAACCCACCGGCGAGCAGCGACGGGCAACACAGTAGAGCCGGGAGGCTTCCAAGACTACGGCTGGCCCTGGTCCCTCGAGCGACGGCCCGCAAATACTCGGCACGCACGTCCGATGCTGGTGCAAGGGCGTGCCACCTGACCTATACCCGGTCGGGAAGGTGATGGATTTGCTTCGCTTAGTTTCCTGCATGGCATACACGTAAACATTAAATACGAGCCTCGATCGGCTCTCGGGTTGTCTCGTGAATCGGCTCAAGGAGCCGATCCACCCATGATTCGTACGAGGTGTACGATCACATGGTGGTCCTTCTTGATCGATACAAAGCTAAAACGACCTACTACGATTTAGGGTTTTCACCACATAATCGGAACATCCTACGCGTGATTGATCCTGGCGGCCACGCACGGTGATCATAAACCGACCCTAGACAAGGCCTAAAAACCAACATGAAGTTGATCCCGGAACATCTTGTCTAGGGCTAGCAGACTACACCCTACATGCCACTGGATCCTTCAACCCGTTTGTGAGGCCTAACTATGCAGATGTTAAACTAATCCTTGAAGAACAAGGAGCAATCATAACGGATCGGATCTACTAAATAATGATCAAGCGGGGCGCCGCCCTTACACCTAAGATAGGCGTAAGGGCGGCTAGACGTCTAAGGGTTGCATGGACGAAAGCATGTAACACGACGGAACAATGCTAACCCTAACACATCTATGATAACTACGTTGCTCGCCATCAACAAGGCTTCAAGCACGAGCAACGCATGAACAACGAATAAACGTTATCGCCTAGATCGCAAGATGCGATCTAGGCAGCATGATGCTTACCCGGAAGAAACCCTCGAAACAAGGGGCTGGCGATGCGCCTAGATTGGTTTGTGATGAACGTGATTGTTGTTTATTTCAGAAACCCTAGATACATATTTATAGTCCGTAGACTTTCTAATCGTGGGAATAATCCCAACCGTGCACGAGCCAAACTCTATCTAACCGACACGTATCCTATTATAATTACAGATACACGGGCAAACTAGCCCAAACTTTGTATACAAGGCCGATTCATGTATTTCTTCCAGGTATATTCTTCAAGCCCATCTTTAATCGCGGCCCACCTCTGATCCGGTCAAATTCTGGTGATAACACATGCCCCCTGGTTTTGGAAATGACAATTCCAAAATCACCCTGCTTTTTCTTCGTCGGGTCATGTCGCGGCAGAAGCGAGAACCGTCGCGAGTATCCTTCATCATGATGCCTTGCCTTCACAACTTCTTTGCAAGATTTGATAGCTTTAACATCACTCCCTCGGAAACCGTAATGGCATTAAATCTCCACTATACCCCCTTATTTAACCGTGCCGAACGGTTCGCCACTTCATCCCCTTGCTCGTTCGGCCATCGGCACCTAAAAACCCTCTTTCCCTGTAGCAATGTCTTCCTCTTCCTCCACCTCATCAGGCCTCTCTTTCCAATCTTCTTCCTCGAGCGTTCAGGAGTGGAACTTTGACCACGTGCCGGATGGCCCACCCGAGGCACTCGTCGGGTCAGAGGGTGACTTACCTCTGACCGATGGGGAGGACGACCTCCAGTTCCTCATCGAAGGGGAGCTGAAGAGCGAGAGCGAAGACGACCTCCACTCCTGGGCGAACTCCACCTCCTCCGACGGGAAGGAGGAAGAAGAAGAAGCGGAGGAAAAGGAGGAAAAGGAGGAGGATGATTCCTCCTCCTCCGCTGGGTATCCGCCGGCGAAGCGCTTCCGCGCTTGGGCGGACAGTGTGGACGATGATGATGACGAGGAAGAAGAGGCTCCGGCCGAGGGCTGGGGTACGAGGAACTCTCCGGAAGCAGCACCGACGGCAGCTACGATGCCGACGACGAGGCTAGCGAAGATTAGTAATGTAGGATTAGTAGTTCCTGAGCAATCGACTCTTCTTTTGTTCTTCCTCTCTTGAGCAATCGGCTCTTCATTGTAAAAAACCCCTCTTATTAATGAAGAAAACATTTCTCAACTGATTCTGTCCCTTTTCCAGTTTCGCCGATTGTTAAAGTAACTCAACACATTAAGAGCCGAATGGCAGCGCATCGGCCCCTGCCATAAAACGCGAGCAAGGCCAACTCTATTGTCTATTCAAATGGTAACCTGCGACTTATCCGAAAGAGCAAAACTCAAATCCCCAAATCGCCGCTTGAACAGATCCAACCCACGGCCATATGAACCTCAGATGTCAATCACGCAGGTTCGCAACTGCAACGGACTCAAGGGCAACATCATCCAATGTCCACGCTATGGTCTCCGGCCTGAAGGTGATCCTTAACCGCTCCTTGCTGTCCGAACATAGCGCCTTGCTCTATCTTTTTGCAGCAACAGAAACGGCCCTGTCCCTGTAGATGATGACGGCTTCCCTTTCAGATTCCTTCCAGCAGCTCTGGTGGTCTTCTTCTGCAACAACTCACCGCTTTTGAAGAAGGTTATGATGCAGGGCCAGCCGATGACACTCCAATCGGCTTCCAAAAACAGAGTGTCTACCAGATCAGCTGCCCCCCGGGCCTCAGTTAAGGCGAGAACAGCGGCGAGGACACACAGTTCAATCGAAGGGCCTCGAACTCAGGCAATTCTGAGACAGCCACCATGCAGAGCCAGCCAGACTTGCCACCGTCGGCTTCCAAGAAAAGGTCAGCCCCTGAACCTGCCGTTTCCCAAACTCCCACCAAAAGAGGGCAGGGCAGCTCCATCCTCTCCTCGGCTCACGTTGCACGCTGACCCCTTGTCGCTCTTATCGGCTAACCTCTTCCTCTGCAAACTGATGATACCTCCAGTGGGGATGTCGAGGAGGTACCCATGCCATCCGCCACTCTGGCCTTAGCAACTTCTACGAGTGCAGTTGAGAAGGTGGCCGACTTGGCCAAACCGACAGCAGAAACACCAGAGCCGATCACCTCTTCTTTCGTTGAAAGCCGATACTGCAGACAAAATGCCCACAGCTTGATGAGCAAAAGGCTGCCTTGTACGCCAAAACTGACACCTCCGACGAGCATCGCTGAACGCGGCGACCTTGCGCAAAGGGTCGGAGGTCCTCGAAGAGAAGGTTCGGGCAACAAAACAGCTCATTGAAGCTGAGGAAGCTCTCATTGTTCACTCCCTCGAGGAAGTGGAAGGCCTCGGAGCTGAACTGAAGACCGACTTGCGACACAGCTGGTAGGTCTTGAACACGCAGCTGGTAGATCCTGTGTAATTTGTACTAGAGTCGATGTCCGTGCATCGGCTGTACATCATGAGAATTTTTTTTTACTGGCCGATTTTTCCTATCGGCCCCCAATATTTCACTGCACATGTATCGCACATGTTTATCTGATTAGGTCCCCCCCGAGCCGAATCTGCCAGGTAACTGCGGATATCGGCTCTGTAGTTAGACAAGGCACTGTATTTGAACGTCGGCTCCGTTGGGACCAATGTTGACTTCTTCCAGCTCATCAGCCGACGTAAACCCGTTGCCCGTTAGATCGACGTTGAACACAGGCAGAACGTATGGTGAGGATAATTTTGGCCGATTGCTGGAATCGGCCTCCATGTTGATTGACTCGCTCAATGAAGGTTTTGCGACGTTTGTCCATAGATCTTTGGGGCCGATCACAAGGATCGGCCTCGCCACGTTTGTCCATAGATTTTGCTCTTGTTACACGGTCAGGCCGGTGGATAAGACCAGCCTCACTCCGTCCTTCGTCACGTCGATGCGCTCGCAGTCGTCCAAATTGATGCCTGAGAGTGGCTCTTGGCCTGCCGTCTCCCAAACGTTCATGCCAGCCGTTGAAAACTCGGCTGAGTCATCTGCGTGGACAACCTCTACTTCATCTCCATCCCACTGTATTAAACATTGGTGCATCGTGGATGGAATGCAACAGTTGGCGTGGATCCAATCTCTCCCTAGCAGGACAGCATAGGTGCTCTTGTTGTCGACAATGAAGAATGTCGTAGGGATGGTTTTTCTCCCTATGGTCAGATCCACGTTCAGAACACCTTGCGCTTCAGATGCTTGGCCGTTGAAATCGCTCAGTGTAACGTTGGTCTTGATCAGATCCGAGCTAGAGCGTCCTAACCGACATAGCATGGAGTATGGCATAATGTTGACTGCCGCTCCGGTGTCCACCAGCATCTTGTTGACAGGCTGCCCATTGATATAACCTCGTAGGTACAGGGCCTTCAGGTGTCTGTAGCTTCTTTCTCGCGGCTTTTCAAAGACAACTGGCCGTGGGCCGCAGTCGAGTTGTGCCACAGGTGCTTCGTCCAATCCTAGAGCACAAAACTCCGTTGGAAGGATGAACACCATGTTTGTGCCAGCCGATGTCTCGTCATCGGCTTTCCTTTGTTTGGGACGCATTTCTTTCTTTTGTGGTCGACCTTCTTCGTCCAGAGTTCGCTGAATTTTCGCGGCCAGATCAGGCCGCGCCTTCCTTAACGTGTGCAGGTACAACGTTTCAGCTTCCTCCAAACCACGTAGCCGCTGAACCCTACGCTTTTGGGAACGGCTGAGTCCATCAGGGAACCACCTTGGCCGGTGGTACTTATCTTCTTCTTCTTCATCGTCGTCTTCTAACTCCTCGAGATCTTCCACCCGAGAGGACTCGGCGTACTTGTTCCGAGATGGGAGCGGCCCTAGACGTTTGAATACTGACACGTCGCCTGCACCCTTCTTCTTCTCTCTACTTTCTGGGCAGTTGCCGATTGTAGGCAATCTGCTCATTCCTGAATCCCAGCAGTGTCTGAAGAAGGGACAGTCCCAGTGCCTATCCACGTCGTCTTGTTCTCTTGACTTCTCCTTGGCATGGCGCTCATATCTCTCCTCGTCGCGATCATGCCGACGGTTTCTCCTGGCGTCTCTGCTAGCCAGACGATCCCTTTCGTCGTTGTCGTCATATCACCGGCGTTGGTCGTACTGACTCACGTATTTGTTGAGGAGGTGATCAGAGAGGGGTCGCTGATATTGCACATTCTTCACTTCTCCCTCTGTGACGTAGCGCTTGCCATCTTGCCGGAGCCGATCGCGTGGAACGGCTTCCTCTTTGTCCTTGCTATGAGAGCAGTTGCCCTCGTCTCTGTCCTTACCAGAATGGTGCCTAGGTCCTACCATGTTGATGCTGAACGAGAAACCTGGCTGGCACCTCCCAGGGTAAGCGCACTCCACCATGTTAACGGCGGGGAAGGGGTGTGTGTCGACTTTCATGGCGTACTGGCTAAAAATTAGCCGTCCTTGTTCTATCGCCATTTGGATCTGCTGACGCCACACCCTGCAGTCGTTGGTGGTATGGGTGAACGTGTTATGCCACTTGCAGTATGGCTTTCCGTTCAGCTCCTGTGCCGTGGGGATTTTGTGGCCTTCGGGTAACTTCAGCTGCTTCTCCTTAAGTAAGAGGTCGAAAATTTGCTCAGCTTTAGTCACGTCGAATTCAAACCCTCTTGGAGGACCTTGTGGCTTAACCCACTTGCAGGACACGGGGCTTGCCCCCCGAGTCCATTCAGCCACTGCTACCTCTTGATCTCCCGCAGAGCCTTCATCTTCATCTGCCTCAACCAGGACCACCGCACGCTTGAATTTATCCTGGTACACCTCTGGGTGGCGCTGTTCATATAATGACAGCTTCTGCACCATATGCGCCAGTGAAGGGTACTCTGCTTGGGAGGCCACGTCCTTGATCGGTGATGCAAGACCCACCACCGCCAACTCGACTGCTTCTTTTTCAGTCACACGAGCCGAATAACATCGGTTCCTAACAGTCCTGAAGCGCTGGATGTATTCTGACACCGTTTCTCCGCGCTTCTGTCGCACTTGTGCTAGATCGGCAATGCCAGGCTCGGAAGACTCTGAGTGATACTGCAGGTGGAACTGTTCTTCCAACTGCTTCCAAGTCCGGATTGAGTCTGGTGGCAGCAATGTGTACCACCCAAAAGCCGATCCTGTGAGGGATAGTGCGAAGAACCTCACACGTAGCTCATCTGATGCTGAGATCGTGCCCAGCTGCGCCAAATATCGGCTCACATGCTCGATTGAGCTGGAGCCATCTGACCCACTAAACTTGGAGAATTTAGGGAGCCGATATTTGGGTGGTAGTGGGATCAAATCGTACTCGTTGGGGTACGGCTTGGAATAGCCGATTGCCCTCCTTTTCGGCACCATGCCGAACTGGTCTCTCAAGATTGTACTGTTCTGATCCGCGGTGATGGCTGCAGGAGTCGAACTCTGAAGATTCGCTGGAGTGGTATACTTAGCCAGCCATGCTTGCTTCTCAAGCTCTGAGCCAACCGCAGGAGTTGAGCTCTGGAGGTTCGTCGGAGTGGCATACTTAGCTAGCCACGTCTGCTTCTCAAGATCTGTTCCGGAAGTTCCTCCTGCTATTCTAGAAGTCCCCGCTGTTGCAGTCTGGTTTGAGAGTACCCAGCTGCTGCAGTCTGGCACGTATGTGCACGTGTATCCGTGAGGGATCTCCTTAGGCGCCTCATACAAGAACTGGTAATCACTAGGGTCACCACCGATCTTGTAGACGACGTATGCCGGTGAACTCGGCACCTCTGGTGCTGCCAACGCGAACGGCAGCGGTGGTCGGGACTGGAGTGGTATCTCTCCTTGGTGAGTCCCCAGAGCTGGTCCTGACGGAGAATACCGATGGCTCATGATCTCCTGGATCACCCGAAGAGCGACACGCTCCAAAGTGTTCACCAGGCTCTCAGAATGGCGGTGCAGCGAATGAGCTACCATGAAATTAATCTCCTGACGCAAAGACCTGGTGCGTTCTTCTGAAGGGGTAGAGAGGTCCACCCCATCGAGTGCGCCTTCAGGCGAGAACCCCTTCCACCTGATGCCGTGTGAGCGGGTTCTCTGGAAAGAGCCGATGAGGTCGGCTTCGAGGATAGCTTTGACCTCGTCATACTTGTTCTTGAGCTCCTCAGTAAGATCTTCGTACGTGACCGGAGTACCTTCCGCCATCTCAGATGTAGATGGCGATGCAGTTGATGTCGAAGATTGTCCCACCGGGCGTGCCAGAATGTGTTGCGGTCAGAAACCCACCGGCGAGCAGCGACGGGCAACACAGTAGAGCCGGGAGGCTTCCAAGACTGCGGCTGGCCCTCGGTCCCTCGAGCGACGGCCCGCAAAGACTCGGCACGCACGTCCGATGCTAGTGCAAGGGCGTGCCACCTGACCTATACCTGGTCAGGAAGGTGATGGATTTGCTTCGCTTAGTTTCCTGCATGACATACACGTAAACATTAAATACGAGCCTCGATCGGCTCTCAGGTTGTCCTGTGAATCGGCTCAAGGAGCCGATCCACCCATGATTCGTACGAGGTGTACGATCACATGGTGGTCCTGCTTGATCGATACAAAGCTAAAACGACCTACTACGATTTAGGGTTTTCACCACATAATCGGAACATCCTACGCGTGATTGAGCTCGGCGGCCACGCACGGTGATCATAAACCGACCCTAGACAAGGCCTAAAAACCAACATGAAGTTGATCCCGGAACATCTTGTCTAGGGCTAGCGGACTACACCCTACATGCCACTTGGATCCTTCAACCCGTTTGTAAGGCCTAACTATGCGAGATGTTAAACTAATCCTTGAAGAACAAGGAGCAATCATAACGGATCGGATCTACTAAATAATGATCAAGCGGGGCGCCGCCCTTACACCTAAGATAGGCGTAAGGGCGGCTAGACGTCTAAGGGTTGCATGGACGAAAGCATGTAACACGACGGAACAATGCTAACCCTAACACATCTATGATAACTACGTTGCTCGCCATCAACAAGGCTTCATCACGAGCAACACATGAACAACGAATAAACGTTACTGCCTAGATCGCAAGATGCGATCTAGGCAGCATGATGCTTACCCGGAAGAAACCCTCGAAACAAGGGGCTGGCGATGCGCCTAGATTGGTTTGTGATGAACGTGATTGTTGTTTATTTAAGAAACCCTAGATACATATTTATAGTCCGTAGACTTTCTAATCGTGGGAATAATCCCAACCGTGCACGAGCCAAACTCTATCTAACCGACACGTATCCTATTATATTTACAGATACACGGGCAAACTAGCCCAAACTTTGTATACAAGGCCGATTCATGTATTTCTTCCAGGTATATTCTTCAAGCCCATCTTTAATCGCGGCCCACCTCTGATCCGGTCAAATTCTGGTGATAACAGTGTTGTTGAGTACTGCTGCCCTGGCGGCTGCCCACTCCTCGTCTGCGATGGTGTAATCGCTGTCGTGGTTGCTGGCGCTGTTGTCGAAACTTGCCCGCCTACTAGAACGAGGAGTATGGTCTCCGTTTCCTCTGTGCCTTGTGTTTCCTGTGTTATTGGCGACACAGATCTGATGGTGCGCTGTTCTTCAGGTGGTTCCTTGGACGATGCTGTCGATACTGTCCTCTCCCGATGAATACTGGGCATTGCAAATGAACGGCGTGTCGCTCGATCCCAGCCCGTGCCGACATGGAAGACATGGAACGGGGAGTCGAGGGCGCGGGTAGACTCGTCGAGCCTGTCAGGCCAGCCGAAAGGTCGAGAGATGATGACGCGCTTGGACTCATCGATCTGGAGGTGGGCGATTCCAGCAGTCGAAGAATTCCTTCTGCGTTGACGTTGTAGTGGATGCTGCCGTAAGTCATCTCCATGTTTCCTTGTAGATCAGAGAAGTTCGAGCGAGAAGAATCGCTGTGTGGGGTGAACTCATAGGAGCCGAACCGAATCGGGCTTCCCAGGTTTGGCGATGACGGTGTTGATGAAGTTGCCGATGAAGTGGCCGGTGAAGTCGCCGGTGTCATGATTGGATCTGCCGATGACCGATCTTGTGCCGACAGGGTTCCCACAGACGGCGCCAATTGTCGAGGGTGCTCCTCGGCAATACCCTCCGATAGGGGCTTAGGGTTGATGGAATCCTGCAGGCTGACACGAGACATCGGTTCACAGACAAGCGGGGAGAGCGATTTACCCAGGTTCGGGGCCCTCGATGAGGTAAAACCCTTACGTCCTGCCTGTCTGTTCTTGATTATGATGATAACGGGTTACAATGGGGTGCCGAATAGTTCGGCTGAGATCTCGTCGAGTTTGGCTAAGCACTAAGGTAACCTAGCTTTAAGTTTATGATGGCTAAGATCGCTAAGATTGATTGTGTCTCGACAGCCCCTCTCCTGGCCTTTATATAGGAGGCCAGGTCTCAAGAGGCCTAGTCGAGTACGACTAGGTTTACAGTAGATCTATCTCTAAACTTTCCTTGTTCGGCGTCTTCCGCGTCTTGTACTCCAAGGTATCTTCTGTTGTATCGTCCTAGCGGCCCATCTCGCCACCGAGTGTCTTCATGGGCCTCCAACTAGGAAATATAGGGTAGGGAAACATTGGTTACCCGAAGGGTAATGCCCACGTCAGGGAAGAAAAAACCCCCCCTCATGCGCCGGCCAAGTAAGTGGTGGGCCCCAGGGGGAACCCTAGGCCGACCCCTCCCCCTATATAAAGAGGGGAGGGGGTGGCCGGCCACCACACCAATCCAGAAACCCTGGCCGCCCCCTCTCTTCCTCCTCCATATGCTGCGCAGGCTTAGGCGAAGCCCTGCAGCAATTCTTCTCCACCACCACCACCACGCCGTCGTGCTGCTGGGATTCCGTGGAGATCTACCACACCTCCGCTGCCCGCTGGAACGGGGAGAGGAAGGGGCTTCATCGACACCGTACGCGCGACCGAGTACGGAAGTGCTGCCGGATTGCACCACTGGGGACGATCAACTACACCAACAACGAGATCTAATCTCGTAGGCTTTGGAAATCTTCGGGGTTAGTCTCACATCAATCTCGTTGCTCCGATCTTGTAGATTAGATCTTGGGTGTTCCATAGATTAGATCTTGGATTTATTCGTCTTGCGGTAGGAATTTTTTTGTTTTCTATGCTACGAACCCCATCAGTGGTATCAGAGCCATGTCTATGCATAGATCTGTTGCACGAGTACACAATGGTTTTGTGGGCGTTGATGCTTTTGTTGCTTTAGTTTGTGTACTTTGCATCTTGCGGGATGGTGGGATGAAGCGGCCCGGGCTAACTTTACATGACCGCGTCTCATGAGACATGCTCCACGCTTGACATGCAACTTGTATTGCATAAGTGGCTTTGCGGGTGTCTGTCTCTCCCACCATAGTGAAGATTCCAATTTGCACTTTCTATTGTCAACACTAGTATCACCGTTGTGGTTCATGTTCGTAGGTAGATTGGATCTTACTCGAAAACCCTAAACCACGTAAAATATGCAAACCAAATTAGAGGCGCTAACTTGTTTTTGCAGGGTTTTGTGATGTGATATGGCCATGATGTGATTATGATTATATTTGATGTATGATATGTTCATTATTGTATTATGGCAACCGGCAGGAGCCTAATGGTTGTCTTTAAATTTGTTAAGACCTGCGTGTCTATTCATCATGTAATAGCTTTATTTCAAGTAGTTGTTATAGTAGCTATAAGTGATGGACAACCATGAAGCGGCGCCATGGACCTTGGTGCAATGCTGGTGATGATGGAGATCATGCTCGTGTGCTTTGGAGATGGAGATCAAAAGCACAAGATGAAAGGCCATATCATATCACATATTATGAATTGCATGTGACGTTAATCCTTTATGCATCTTATCTTGCTTAGATCGCGGCGGTACCATTATAAGATGATCCCTCACATTAATATCAAGATAATAAAGTGTTCTCCCCTCGTATGCACCGTTGCTACAGTTCGTCGGTTTGAAGCATCTCGTTATGATCGGATGTGATAGATTCTACGTTCACATACAACGGGTGTAAGCCATGTTTGCACACACGGAATACTTGGGTTTGCTTGGCGAGCCTAGCATGTACAGACATGGCCTCGGGACACAGGAACCGAAAGGTTGAACACGAGTCATATGGATGATATGATCAACATGTTGATGTTCACCATTGAAGCTACATCATCTCACGTGATGATCGGTTTTGGTATAGTGGATTTGGATCGTGTACCACTTAACAACCATGAGGGATGTTGTATTAAGTGGGAGTTCATTAGTAATTAGATTAAAACATGAACTTATTATCATGAACATAGTCTGAATAGTATTTTGAATTAAATTTGTAGAATTGGCATCCGTTATCTACCATGCGCTAGTCTTGTAATTGAGATAGAAATACTGTTAAGTCTGACAAGTAACTTTACGGACTGGTACCGTATTGTTAAAGAATCAAGATATGATTAAGTCCTAATGCAAACTTTTAGTAAACCTCACATTGATGATTCAAAGAGCAATTGTTTCAATTAGTACCAAATCATCTTGTCTCCGTGAAACTTGAAGTTCAAATCCGTTTGAAAAGTAAGGAGCTGGAAATTTTGTTTTCAGAAATAAGCAAGGTATGAGATATGTGTGATATCTAAGACCCTATTGCAAGATGATAGAATATAATCTAGTGAGACTACATAAACTCATAAGTTTTATGGGAATGTACGAAGGTTGAAGACGCTGGGCGTCCCGATCCTCCAACTAGTTGGGCACTAACGATATTCGCATATCCATGAAATGATCGTCCTTAGTATGCACCGTTGCTAAGACTCGTCGTTTCGAAGCATCTCGTGATGATCGGGTGTTATAGATTCTGCGTGTGCATACAACGGGTGCAAGCCAGATTTGCACATGTGAATACTAAGGTTAAACTTTACGAGTCTAGTATGTACAGACATGGTCTCGGAAAGTCGTCATGATTTGATGGATAAAATTATGAGTGAAATTGTTCATCACATTAAAAGGCTACTAATAGTGAAATCCGGAACACTTGTCATGTGATGATCAACTTCAAAGTAAGAACCTCAAGGTTATTGGTATTTGACCAATGGACCTAAAAGTTATTGAAGGTTAAGTGTTTTGTGAGAATGGGGAAAGCTAAAAGAGAAACTACAAAAGATATTTTGGCGGAAAGAAAGAAAAATACTAGAAAGTCTAGCTCAGGTGTATATAGATGGTATACATGTTATGGACGTATTCCTTGTTTGGTCACATAATAAAATTCTTGGGTATTTGTACCAGATTGGTTGGTATGAGATGTCATACAATACAACGCAATACAAGAATACGCTGGCCTAAGTGACTGATACGTCTCAAACGTATCTATAATTTCTTATGTTCCATGCTACTTTTATGATGATACTCACATGTTTTATACACACTTTATGTCATTATTATGCATTTTCCGGCACTAACCTATTGACAAGATGCCGAAGAGCCGATTCTTTGTTTTCTAGCTGTTTTTGGTTTCAGAAATCCTACAAAGGAAATATTCTCGGAATTGGACGAAATCAACGCCCAGGGTCTTATTTTTCCACGAAGCTTCCAGAAGACCGGAGGGGGTACGAAGTGGGGCCACGATGGCCCGTACCCATAGGCCGGCGCGGCCAGGGAGGGGCCCGCGCCGCCCTATGGTGTGGGTCCCTCGCGCCGCCTCCAACCCTACCCTTCCGCCTACTTAAAGCCTTCGTCGCGAAACCCCCAGTACCGAGAGCCACGATACGGAAAACCTTCCAGAGACGCCGCCGCCAATCCCATCTCGGGGGATTCAGGAGATCGCCTCCGGCACCCTGCTGGAGAGGGGAATCATCTCCCGGAGGACTCTTCATCACCATGATCGCCTCCGGATTGATGTGTGAGTAGTTCATCCTTGGACTATGGGTCCATAGCAGTAGCTAGATGGTTGTCTTCTCCTCATTTTGCTATCATGTTAGATCTTGTGAGCTGCCTATCATGATCAAGATCATCTATTTGTAATCCTACATGTTGTGTTTGTTGGGATCCGATGAATATTGAATACTATGTCAAGTTGATTATCAATCTATCATATATGTTGTTTATGTTCTTGCATGCTCTCCGTTGCTAGTAGAGGCTACGGCCAAGTTGATACTTGTAACTCCAAGAGGGAGTATTTATGCTCGATAGTGGGTTCATGCCTCCATTGAATGCTGGGACGAGTGACAGAAAGTTCTAAGGTTGTGGATGTCGTTGTTGCCACTAGGGATAAAACATCGATGCTTTGTCTAAGGATATTTGCGTTAATTACATTACACACCATACTTAATGCAATTGTACTGTTGTTTGCAACTTAATACTTGGAAGGGGTTCGGATGATAACACTGAAGGTGGACTTTTTAGGCATAGATGCATGCTTGGATAGCGGTCTATGTACATTGTCGTAATGCCACGATTAAATCTCATAGTACTCATCGTGATATATGTATGTGCATTGTTATGCCTTCTTTATTTGTCAATTGCCCAACTGTAATTTGTTCACCCAACATGCTATTTATCTTATGGGAGAGACACCACTAGTGAACTGTGGACCCCGGTCCATTCTTTACATCTGAAATACAATCTACTCGCAATACTTGTTCTTTACTTGTTCTTCGCAAACAAACATCATCTTCCACACTATACATTTAATCCTTTGTTTACAGACAAGCCGGTGAGATTGACAACCTCATCTGTTACGTTGGGGCAAAGTACTTTGATTGTGTTGTGCGGGTTCCACGTTGGCGCCGGAATCCACGGTGTTGCGCCGCACTACACTCCGCCACCAACAACCTTCACGTGTTCCTTGACTCCTACTGGTTCGATAACCTTGGTTTCTTATTGAGGGAAAACTTGCTGCTGTACGCATCACACCTTCCTCTTGGGGTTCCCAACGGACGTGTGTCTTGCACACTATCAAGCTCTCTTTCTGGCACCGTTGCCGGGGAGATCAAGACACGCTGCAAGGGGAGTCTCCCACATCCAATCTCTCTACTTTGTTTTTGTCTTGCTTTACTTTATTTTATTTACTACTTTGTTTGTTCTTTATACCAAAAAAACAAAAAAAAATAGTTGCTAGCTTTACTTTATTTACTGTCTTGTTCTCTATATTAAAAACACACAAAAAATTAGTTACTTGCATTTACTTTATTTAGTTTGCTTTATTTACTACTGTTAAAATGAATACTGCTGAGAATACTAAGTTGTGTGACTTCACTAGCACAAATAATAATGATTTCTTATGCACACCTATTGCTCCACCTGCTACTACAGCAGAATTTTTTGAAATTAAACCTGCGTTACTAAATCTTGTTACGAGAGAGCAATTTTCTGGTGTTAGTTCTGATGATGCTGTTGCCCATCTTAATAATTTTGTTGAACTTTGTGAAATGCAAAAGTATAAGAATGTAGATGGTGACATTATAAAACTGAAATTGTTTCCTTTCTCCTTAAGAGGAAGAGCTAAAGATTGGTTGCTATCTTTGCCTAAGAATAGTATTGATTCATGGACTAAATGTAAGGATGCTTTCATTGGTAGATATTATCCTCCCGCTAGAATTATATCTTTGAGAAGTAGCATAATGAATTTTAAGCAATTGGATAATGAACATGTTGCTCAAGCATGGGAGAGAATGAAATCTTTGGTAAAGAATTGCCCTACCCATGGACTAACTACTTGGATGATCATCCAAACCTTTTATGCAGGACTGAATTTTTCTTCGCGGAACCTATTGGATTCAGCTGCTGGAGGTACTTTTATGTCCATCACCTTAGGCGCGGCAACAAAGCTTCTTGATAATATGATGATCAATTACTCTGAATGGCACACTGAAAGGGCTCCACAAGGTAAAAAGGTAAATTCTGTTGAAGAAACCTCCTTCTTGAGTGATAAGATCGATGTGATTATGTCTATGCTTGTGAATGGTAGATCTAATGTTGTTCCTTTAGCTTCATTGGTTGCCCAAGAAGAACATGTTGATGTGAACTTCATTAAAAATAATAATTTCAACAACAATGCTTATAGGAATAATTCTGGTAACAACTATAGGCCATATCCTTCTAATGGTAATGGTTATGGTAATTCTTATGGTAGACCTATTTCGCCTAATGAGGAAAAGATGTTAGAAATTGAAAGAGCTACTAAGAGCTTTATGCAATCACAATATGAGCAAAATCAATTGTTTACTAAAACTATGAATGAACAATCTGCCTTGTTGAAAAATATAGGAAATCAACTTGAAAATTTAAATATGGAGATTTCTGGTTTGCAAACTAAACTTTCAAATGCTGAAGACCGAATCTCATACATGTCTGCATCACAATCTTCTTTAATTAATAAAATGGATGCTAAACCCGAGGATAATGATAATAAAATTGTTACTACAGCAAACGCCATCCAAGTTCGAATTAATGAAAATATTAGATTGATGGCTGAATTGCATGCTAGGTGGGAAAGAGAAGAAAACGAAAAACTTGCTAAAGAGAATAATGTAGTTAAAGTTTGGACTATTACCACCACTAGTAATGTTGATGCTTCACATTTTTCTAAACCCCCTACTATCAATGGTAAAATAATTGGTGTTAGCAATGTTTCTACTCCTAGTGCAAAGCGTGCAAAATTGCCTGAAACTGCTGAAACTGCTAAAACTGATAAAACTGCTGAAATTTTTCAAAATATTGGGGACAATGATCCCATTGCTGTAGATCATAATGGTTTAGATTTTGATGATTGTCACATCTCTGAAGTTATAAAGTTCTTACAAAAACTTGCTAAAAGTCCCAATGCTAGTGCTATAAATTTGGCCTTTACAAAACATATTACAAATGCTCTCATAAAAGCTAGAGAAGAGAAATTAAAACTTGAAACTTCTATTCCTAGGAAGTTAGAAGATTGTTGGGAGCCCATCATTAAGATGAAGGTCAATGATTTTGATTGTAATGTTTTATGTGATCTTGGTGCAAGTATTTCTGTTATGCCTAAGAAAATCTATGATATGCTTGACTTGCCACCATTGAAAAAATTGTTATTTGGATGTTAATCTTGCTGATCATGCTATAAAGAAATCTTTGGGGAGGATTTATAATGTGCGTATTACGGTTAACAATAACCTTGTCCCCGTTGATTTTGTTGTCTTGGATATTGAATGCAATGCATCTTGTCCCATTATATTGGGAAGACCTTTTCTTCGAACTGTTGGTGCTACTATTGATATGAAGGAAGGTAATATTAAGTATCAATTTCCTCTCAAGAAAGGTATGTAACACTTCCCTAGAAAGAGAATGAAGTTACCTTATGATTCTATTATTAGAACAAATTATGATGTTGATGCCTCATCTCTTGATAATACTTGATTCACACTTTCTGCGCCTAGCTGAAAGGCGTTAAAGAAAAGCGCTTATGGGAGACAACCCATTATTTTAATACAGCACTTTTGTTTTATATTTGAGTCTTGGAAGTTGTTACTACTGTAGCAACCTCTCCTTATGTTTATTTTATTGCATTATTGTGCCAAGTAAAGTCTTTGATAGTAAAGTCAATACTAGATTTGGATTACTACGCAGAAACAGATTTCTTGCTGTCACGAAATTGAGCAGCCCCTTCTATAGGAAATTTAGAAAAATCTGCCAATTTACGTGCGTGATCCTCAGATATGTACGCAACTTTCATTCTATTTGAGCATTTTCATCTGAGCAAGTTAAGTGCCCCAGAAAAATTCGTATTTACGAACTGTTCTGTTTTGACAGATTCTGCCTTTTATTTCGCGTTGCCTGTTTTGCTATGTTTGATGGATTTCTTTGTTCCATTAACTTTCAGTAGCTTTGTGCAATGACCAGAAGTGTTAAGAATGATTATGTCACCTCTGAATATATGAATTTTCGATTATGCACTAACCCTCTAATGAGTTTGTTTTGAGTTTAGTGTGGAGGAAGTTTTCAAGGGTCAAGAGAGGAGGATGATACAATATGATCAAGAAGAGTGAAACGTCTAAGCTTGGGGATGCCCCCGTGGTTCATCCCTGCATATTTTAAGAAGACTCAAGCATCTAAGCTTGGGGATGCCCAAGGCATCCCTTCTTCATCGACAACTTATCAGGTCACCTCTAGTGAAACTATATTTTTATTCCGTCACATCTTATGTGCTTTACTTGGAGCGTCTGTTTGCTTTTGTTTTTGTTTTTGTTTGAATAAAATCAGATCCTAGCATTCTTTGTATGGGAGAGAGACACGCTCCGCTGTTGCATATGAACACGTATGTTCTTAGCTTTACTTTTAATGTTCATGGCGAAGGTTGAAACTGCTTCGTTCATTGTTATATGGTTGGAAACAGAAAATGCTTCATGTGGTAATTGGTATAATGTCTTGAATAATTTGATACTTGGCAATTGTTGTGCTCATATAGATCATGTTTAAGCTCTTGCATCATCTACTTAGCACCTATTAATGAAGAACTACATAGAGCTTGTTAAAATTTGGTTTGCATGATTGGTTTCTCTAGAGTCTAGATATTTTCTGGTTGAGGTGTTTGAACAACAAGGAGACAGCGTAGAGTCTTATAATGCTTGTAATATGTTCTTATGTAAGCTTTGATGTACCGTTTTATACTTGAGTTTTCTTCAAACAACTTTGCTAGCCTAGCCTTGTATTGAGAGGAATTCTTCTCGTGCATCCAAATCCTTGAGCCAAAAACTATGCCATTTGTGTCCACCATACCTACCTACTACATGGTATTTCTCTGCCATTCCAAAGTACATTACTTGAGTGCTACCTTTAAAAATTCTATTCCTTGCCTTTGCAATATATAGCTCATGGGAAAATAGCCTTAAAAACTATTGTGGTGAAGAATATGTAGCTATGTATCTATTTCTTATAAGTTGCTTGTTGAGAGGTAACCATGTTTCTGGGGACGCCATCAAATTTTACACCTTTGTTGAATATCATGTGAGTTGCTATGCATGTTCGTCTTGTCTGAAGTAAGGGCGATTTTCATGATCAAATGGTTTGAGTATGCATATTGTTAGAGAAGAACATTGGGCCGCTAACTAAAGTCATGAATCATGGTGGAAGTTTCAGTTTGGACAATTTATCCTCAATCTCTTATGAGAATATTATCTGTTGTTAAATGCTTATGCATTAAAGAGGAGTCCATTATCTGTTGTCTATGTTGTCCCGGTATGGATGTCAAAGTTGAGAATAATTAAAAGCGAGAAATCCAATGCGAACTTTCTCCTTAGACCTTTGTACAGGCGGCATAGAGGTACCCCTTTGTGACACTTGGTTGAAACATATGTTATGCAATGATAATCCGTGTTAATCCAAGCTAATTAGGACAAGGTGCGAGCACTATTGGTAATCTATGCATGAGGCTTGCAACTTATAAGATGTCTTATACATACCACATATGATTTATTACTACCGTTGACAAAATTGTTTCTATGTTTTCAAAATGAAAAGCTCTAGCACAAAAATAGTAATCCATGCTTCCCTCTGCGAAGGGCCTGTCTTCTACTTTATTGTTGAGTCAGTTTACCTACTTCTTTCTATCTTAGAAGCAAACACTTGTGTAAACTGTGTGCATTGATTCTTACATGTTTACCTATTGCACTTGTTATATTGCTTTATGTTGACAATTATCCATGAGATAAACATGTTGAAGTTGAAAGCAACCGCTGAAACTTATATCTTCCTTTGTGTTGCTTCAAAGCTTTCTACTAAGAATTTATTGCTTTATAAGTTAACTGTTATGCAAGTCTTATTGATGCTTGTCTTGAAAGTACTATTCATGAAAAGTCTCTGCTATATGATTTAGTTGTTTACCCATTGTCTTTACCATTGCTTCAAATCGATGCATTCATCTCATGTGCTTTACAATAGTATTGATCAAGATTATGATAGCATGTCACTTCAGAAATTATCCTTGTTATCGTTTACCTACTCGAGGGCGAGTAGGAACTAAGTTTGGGGATGGTTGTTACGTCTCAAACGTATCTATAATTTCTTATCCCATGCTACTTTTATGATGATACTCACATGTTTTATACACACTTTATGTCATTATTATGCATTTTCCGGCAATAACCTATTGACAAGATGCCGAAGAGCCAGTTGTTGTTTTCTGCTGTTTTTGGTTTCAGAAATCATACAAAGGAAATATTCTCGGAATTGGACGAAATCAACGCCCAGGGTCTTATTTTCCACGAAGCTTCTAGAAGACCGGAGGGGGTATGAAGTGGGGCCACGAGGGCCCGTACCCATAGGCCGGCGCGGCCAGGGAGGGGCCCGCGCCGCCCTATGGTGTGGGTCCCTCGCGCCGCCTCCAACCCTACACTTCTGCCTACTTAAAGCCTTCGTCGCGAAACCCCCAGTAGCGAGAGCCACGATACGGAAAACCTTACTGAGACACCGCCGCCGCCAATCCCATCTCGGGGGATTCAGGAGATCGCCTCCGGCACCCTGTCGGAGAGGGGAATCATCTCCCGGAGGACTCTTCATCACCATGATCGCCTCCGGATTGATGTGTGAGTAGTTCATCCTTGGACTATGGGTCCATAGCAGTAGCTAGATGGTTGTCTTCTCCTCATTGTGCTATCATGTTAGATCTTGTGAGCTGCCTATCATGATCAAGATCATCTATTTGTAATGCTACATGTTGTGTTTGTTGGGATCCGATGAATATTGAATACTATGTCAAGTTGATTATCAATCTATCATATATGTTGTTTATGTTCTTGCATGCTCTCCGTTGCTAGTAGAGGCTCCGGCCAAGTTGATACTTTTAACTCCAAGAGGGAGTATTTATGCTCGATAGTGGGTTCATGCCTCCATTGAATGCGGGACGATGTGACGAGAAAGTTCTAAGGTTGTGGATGTGCTTGTTGCCACTAGGGATAAAACATCGATGCTTTGTCTAAGGATATTTGTGTTGATTACATTACGCACCATACTTAATGCAATTGTCCGTTGTTTGCAACTTAATACCGGAAGGGGTTCGGATGATAACTCTGAAGGTGGACTTTTTAGGCATAGATGCATGCTGGATAGCGGTCTATGTACTTTGTCGTAATGCCCTGATTAAATCTCATAGTACTCATCGTGATATATGTATGTGCATTGTTATGCCTTCTTTATTTGTATTGTTCACCCAACATGCTATTTATCTTATGGGAGAGACACCACTAGTGAACTATGGACCCCGGTCCATTCTTTACATCTGAAATACAATCTACTGCAATACTTGTTCTTTACTGTTCTTCGCAAACAAACATCATCTGCCACACTATACATTTAATCCTTTGTTTACAGCAAGCCGGTGAGATTGACAACCTCATTGTTACGTTGGGGCAAAGTACTTTGATTGTGTTGTGCAGGTTCCACGTTGGCGCCGGAATCCCTGGTGTTGCGCCGCACTACACTCCGCCACCAACAACCTTCACGTGTTCCTTGACTCCTACTGGCTCGATAACCTTGGTTTCTTACTGAGGGAAAACTTACTGCTGTACGCATCACACCTTCCTCTTGGGGTTCCCAACGGACGTGTGTCTTGCACGCTATCAGTGACTGATAAGGAATATGGTAATAATGCACGTCTGGAACATAATAAAGTGTTATTATGTTTGTCGTTGGCATTCTACCTAGCCCTTAGAATTTATAATAAAGAACTTAATAAATTGTTATTTTGCTCTGGTCAAATGAAAACAATGAGTTGTTCAAATTATGACATTACTCCATGTACGATGGATAAGTTATTATAAATCTTAATGGTGAAACACACATACATAACACTGACGCTAAAATGCCATAAGGCAAATGATTTGAATTCCACTTATTTGTGGAACCGCCATTTAGGTCATGTTAGAGAGGAACGCATGAAGGAACTCCATGCAAATGGATTTTTGGAGTCATTTGATTTTTAAATCGTTTGGCGCTTGCAAATCTTTTCTAAAGAGAATGACTGAAATACCGTTCATAGGCCAAGAGTTGAACGGGCAACTAACTTAGTGGAAACATACATGATGATATATGTGGTTCACTGGGCATAGTTGTGTGCTGGAGATTCTTCTACTTCATGAAAACTTCCAACAATGAATTGAATATATATATGTGGATATATTCGATAAGGAAGAAGTTTGAAACATTTGAATGGATTCAAATAAATTTCAGCATGAAATGGAAATCATCGTAATAGAAAAGTCAAATATCTATGATTGGATCATAGTGGAAATATTTGAATTACGAGTTTTAGCGAACATCTAAGAGAGTTATGAAGCTGTTCTACAACTCACGTTTCTTGGAGTATCATAGTGATGATGAAGTATCCGAGAGACGTATCCAAACCTTGTTGGATTAATGATGAGATAAAATAAAATGAAGCCATTATATTTTTGTGGATTATGCTTTAGAGACTACCGCTTTTACACTGAATAGAGTATCATCATGATCCGTTGAAATGACACCATACGAGTTATGGCATGGGTATGAACCCTAAATAGTCGTTTCTTAAATTTTGGTATGCATAGCATAAGTAAATGAGTTTACAACCAAAATCGGATAAATGTCTTTGTTGATTATCCCATAAAATTGATTGGGAATTCTTTCCACTATAAAGTCAAAGACAAAAGTGTTTGTCGATGTTTCTTACTTATTTCAAAGAAATTGTTTCTAGCGAAGTATTTGAGTGGGAAGAGAATGGAACTTGATAAGGTTCATCAACCTGAGCATGATGATCAGAGTAGCACAGCATCGGAAATGGTTCCGGAAGCAACTACGAAGATCATGGCTCCCATGTCTACAAAGTGTTATAGTCATGGAGATCAAAGTACTTACTGAACCTTGTAGATGTGGTTTATTTTGTGATCAAATAAATGATTTGTGGATAAAGGATTGTTTTTAACAATGATAAACCAACTACATACAAAGAAGTTATGATGGGCCCTGACTCCGTTAAAATGGCTATGCGCCGTGAAATCCAAGATAGATGAATACTTTTTGAAAGTAAATGGATCTATAAAATAGATGGACTTGGATGGAATATCCTTAAAGAAGCTTGACTTATCGAAAAGTTGTTTACGACAAAGTTCAAAGAGTTGACTACGATAAGATTAGATCTTCCGTGGCAATGCTTATAGTCTATGTGGATTATTCTAGTAATCGCTACATATTTCGTTTATGAGATATGATAGTAGGATAGCAGAAATACATTCCTTACCAGAAGTGTGTATGAAGGATGTATACTAGATACTACCAAGAGTTTTGCTGGTCCGTGGAATACTAGAGAGGTATACATACTTCAATTGGATGAAATGAGTATCGCGGAGTTGGAATCTTCACCGGATGAAATAATCAAAAAGAGTTTTGATTTCATTAGAAACGATGAGGATGCTTGCATTTGCAAGAAATTAAGTGGGAGCGCTGAGACATATTTATAATACTTTATGTAGATGACATATCGTTGATTAAAAATAGTGTGATCATGTACTTGATGTGATTAAAAGGTTTCATTGAGAATTAATTTCAATGAAAGGATATGGACTGAAAGATATTTAGTGTCAAGATCTATGAAGATAGATTGAAACACATAATAAGTTTAAGTCAAAGTACATATAATGAAAATTGAAGTAGTTAAATATAAAAATATTAAGAAGGTGTTCTTTTCCATGTGAAGGTTTAACAAGACTTGAGTGTATTTGACACTCGATGAGTAAAAACACGTGAGTGATTTTAGATCACGAGTAATATGTACAAAGTCAGATGTTCTGTGCTCTAAAGTGTTACGAGCATATACCAGAATGATTCATGTAATGATCATTGGACAACAGTAAGAATATCCCAGAGTGCTTTAGAAGAACCAAGGATATATATAGTTTTTGTATGGGGTAATGACAAACAAATCGTTGTAAGGTGTTGCACCGATATTAGTTTGATCACATATAAAAATAAAATTTCAATCTCAATTAGGCTAAGTGTTGTTTAAAAGGTAGCACAATGAGCTAGAAGAAGTCTATGCTAGATTTAGATAAGTTCTAAATATTGTGACGGATTCTACAAACGAAGGCAGAGTATGTCTTTGTTTTGACAATGACTGAGGATGTTAAGTCGAAGAGTTCTTTGAGGACTTGGTGTAGTTCCGATAGTGTCAGAACTTTGAAGCTGTATTGTGTGTGACAATATTAGTGACTTATTTCAGACCGCGGAATTAAGGTTCCACCAGAGGACTAAGCATATACAATTAATGCCGACTCATTTGGAAAATGAGTGATGCGTTGAGACGCAAATGAATTGCAAAATACATACGTTTCTGAACAGTCAGATCCGTTGACTAAAAACCTCTCCCGTGAGCAAAACATGATAAGCACCAGAAGGCCAAGGTGTTATATCTTTTCAAATGTAAACTAGATTATTGACTCTAGTGCAAGTGGGAGACTGTTGGAGATATGCCCAAGAGGCAATATTAAATTAGTTGTTGTTATATCTTAGTGTTCATGATAAATGTTTACATCGCATGCTATAATTGTATTAATTGAAACATTGATACATGTGTGTTATGTAAACAACAAGGAGTCCCTAGTATGCCTCTTGTATAACTAGCTTGTTGATTAATGGATGATCATGGTTTCGTGATCATGAACATTGGATGTTATTAATAACAAGGTTATGTCATTAGGTGAATGATATAATGGACACACACCCAAATAAGCATAGCATAAGATCAAGTCATTAAGTTCAATTTGCTATAAGCTTTCGATACATGGTTGCCTAAGTCCTTCGACCATGAGATCATGTAAATCACTTACACCGGAAGGGTACTTTGATTACATCAAACGTCATTGCGTAAATGGGTGGTTATAAAGATGGGATTAAGTATTTGGAAAGTATGAGTTGAGGCATATGGATCAATAGTGGGATTTGTCCATCCTGATGACGGATAGATATACTCTGGGCCCTCTCGGTGGAATGTCGTCTGATTAGCTTGCAAGCATATGATTGGATCATAAGAGATGACATACCACGATACGAGTAAAGAGTAATTGTCGGTAACGAGGTTGAACAAGGTATGGAGATACCGATGATCGAACCTCGGACAAGTAAAATATCGCGTGACAAAGGGAATCGGCATCGTATGTAAAAGGTTCAATCGATCACTAATTCATCGTTGAATATGTGGGAGCCATTATGGATCTCCAGATCCCGCTATTGGTTATTGCTTGGAGAGGAGTCTCGACCATGTCTACATAGTTCACGAACCGTAGGGTGACGCGCTTAAGGTTTGATGTCGCATAAGTAGATTCGGAATATGAGATGGAGTCCGAAGTTTTTGTTCGGAGTCTCGGATGGGATCCAGGACATCACGAGGAGGTCCGGAATGTTCTGGAGAATAAGATTCATATAAGGGAAGTCATTTTCCGGGGTTCGGTAAAAAGTTCGGTGTTTTGACCGGAGCTTCTAGAAGGTTCTAGAGGGCCACCAGTGGGCCCACCACCCCGGGAGAGGCCTCATAGGCGCCACATGGCATGGTGGGGCCTGCCCACTATGACATGTGGGCCCAGGCTGGCCTACCCCTTAGAGATAAGATCTATCTCTTAATTTAAATGGTTTAAATCTAGAGATAAGATCTATCTCTAAAATAAAGTGTTTAAATGAAGAGATAAGGGGAAGGCTTGAGGGGGAAGAAAAGCCCCCCCTCATGCGCCGGCCAAGGAAGTGGTGGGCCCCAGGGGGAACCCTAGGCCGACCCCTCCCCCTATATAAAGAGGGGAGGGGGTGGCCGGCCACCACACCAATCCTGAAACCCTCGCCGCCCCCCTCTCTTCCTCCTCCATATGTTGCGCAGGCTTAGGCGAAGCCCTGCAGCAATTCTTCTCTACCACCACCACCACGCCGTCGTGCTGCTGGGATTCCGTGGAGATCTACCACACCTCCGTTGCCCGCTGGAACGGGGAGAGGAAGGGGCTTCATCGACACCGTACGCGCGACCGATTACGGAAGTGCTGCCGGATTGCAGCACTGGGGACGATCGTCTACACCAACAACGAGATCTAATCTCGTAGGCTTTGGAAATCTTCGAGGGTTAGTCTCACATCAATCTCGTTGCTCCGATCTTGTAGATTAGATCTTGGGTGTTCCATAGATTAGATCTTGGATTTATTCGTCTTGCGGTAGGAAATTTTTTGTTTTGTATGCTACGAACCCCATCAGTCATCAGAAGTATCGATTTCGCGAGGAGCATCAGAAGAGAATTAAAATTATCGAGTGGTTCAACTTGAGTCTACACATGTATGCAAACATCCGCGCCTAGACTCGGGGGCTACTCCCATCGGGAGCGCTGGACGCGCACCTGGTATAATTTGGACTCAAAGATCGTTGCAAGAAAGATTACATCAGAAGTATCTGAAGAAAGGTTCAAGAGATTTGGGCTAAAGTCTGCACTTGGTTGCAAGCATCCGCGCTCAGACTCGGGGGCTACTCCTATCAGGAGCACTAAGTGTGCACCCGATAAAAGTTATGAATTCGAAGGTTTTTGCGTGGCCCAGGATCATGCCTGGGGACTTGATTCTATGTAGGGTATGTTTTGCCATCGGTAGTTAACCGGAAAAAACCGGGCACGTTACTAAATATCCCTTGCATACTAAAATCTTGCTTGAGAGAAATGAAGACCCGATAAAAGGAGAAATATCGAATGACCATAACAAGTTGAAGAAAACTTCGGCAGAAGAGAAACATTCGAGTAGTACAACTTGAGTCTATGCACGGTTGCAAGCATCCGTACCTAGACTCGCGGGCTACTCCCATCGGGAGCGCTGGACGCGCACCCGATAAAAGAAGACGATGTTGTTACAAGGAGGACAAGACCTATCAACTAAGACGAATATTCGACAAAAGACATGCTTTAGTCCCTGCCCGAAGTATCTTCGGCCAAGCACTCGGGGGCTACTGATGTGGCCATTACCCTTCGGGTAACTGATGTTACACTACCTCTTGCGGCCCAACCAGGGGCTCATGAAGGCAGTCGATGGCCAGATGGGCCACTACGTCGGTTCCGAAGAAGAATCCTTGAAGAACAAGACAAGGAGATGAAGAATACAAGGAAAGCTTAGGGATAGGATCCTTTGTAACCTAGTCGTACCCGGACAGATCTCTTGGGACCTGGATCCCAATATAAGGGCCAGGAGAGAGGCTGCCGAGGACACACGCAATCTTAGCAATCATAGCCACCGCAAGTCTAGAGCTAGGTCCCTGCAGAACTTAGTCTCTCGACGAGATCACAGCCGAAACCTTCGGCACCCCATTGTAACCTGATATTTTCATAATCAAGATGAGACAGGCAGGACGTAAGAGTTTTACCTCATCGAGGGCCCCGAACCTGGGTAAATTGCTCTCCCCGCTTGTTTGATAACCGATGTCTCGTGTCAGCCTACAAGATTCCATCTACCCTAAGCCCCATACGGAGGCATTGCCGAGGAGTACCCTCGACACCGGGCGAAAACGAGGAACCGGGGCCATTTTTCGCCTTTCAGATGAAAAAAGGGCTGCTGGGGGCCTCGTCGGGGAGACGGCTGGAGATGCTCTAAGAGCATCTCCACCGGCGGCCCCCAATTAGGCGCCGGCAGGGGTTCCGACACTATCGTATGAGGGGGGCACCGACAGAGCACCCTCTATTTGGGGATGCAGCTGTAACATCCCAAATTTCAAATAAAGGAAGAAGAACAATTTCAATTATCCAAAATTTAGAACCAACAAAAACTTCTACTTGCATATAGTACCCTGCATAGGACTTGTGCATTTTGAGTGCTATGCCATGATGTTTGTTACTTGTGTTTGTGATGAACTCCAAAACCCTAGAGTGATCAAGTGATCATCATAAACCAAATTCACCAAAAAGAGAAAGAAATCAAATATTAGAAAAACCCTAAAAACCCTAACATATGGTTCATATCATTTTTGTAAATTTGATCCTAGACCCATTTGATCTTCACCAATAATTGTGTTATGATATTAAAGAGTAAATACAACTTTGAGGATCAAGGATTTACATTTCAAACCATTTTCAAAATTGAAAACATGACCACATATGATAATGGTCATTTCTGACTTTTATAGTCTGGTACCTACTTTGAGCCTCTCTATTTCAATTTTTCCAAACCAAACAAATCCAACTCTTGGCATGTCATCCAAGTACTCAACAAGGTGAACAACTTCTGTAAATATCACCATATCAAATTCATCATGGATGAAGAGATAGAAGCATGCCAAGATGAGACTTTGAAACATATGTAACAATCTCCATTTTTGAAATGTGATCAAACCAGGCCACCACTTGCTCACCACTTGACCTAGCATTGACCACAAGACCCTCCTACACCAAACCCATGCCTTGGAACCCCCTGGACGCGACCAAACATGGCCTAGCCATGGCCATGCCGGCCACGTCGCCCACGACACGCCTCCCTCTCTTTCTCTTCACCATCGCCACGGCCACCATGTCCAACGCGTCGCCCACGATCCCAGGAGATCGCCTGTACCCGCCGTTGGTCGAGGAGACGCCGACAAGCCCCGGACGACGCGCGCCCAGGACGCCCCAGGTACGCCGCCAACGGCATGGCGACGTCACCCAGTGCACGGACGCGCACGGACACGTCCACGCGGCGCTCGCCAGATCTCGCCATACCCGACCATATCCGCGCGCCGTAGTACCTCTCTCGCCACGCGGAGCTCGCCGGACACGCTCACGTCACCCCCTAGCGTCTACCGCCACCGGAGAGGAAGCTTCCTTCCGCCACGGCCGCGGCAGTACACGGACGCGCCCGACCGTCGTACGCCCCCATTTGTCGCGCCGTTGACGCTCGCAGTACCGCCTTGACGTGGTGAACACGACCCCGTCGTCGCTTAGCCCTCTAGCTCACCGGAGACGCCGCGCCCTTGTCGACTTGCCGCAGCACCCACGGCACCCCTCACGCCCTATAAAAGGAGACCTCCCCTTGATGATCCAAGCACACCACCACCTTCCCCTCTTCTTCCTCGACCTCCCCGGCACCTCGCCATGATCGATCAGCCACCGGCGCCGACCAATCGACGCCTCACTGCCGCGGAAGCCCTGCAGCAATCGCCGGAGAAGGAGGCCGCCCCTGACGACGCCGCTGCTACAGGCTGCTTCGCCGTCGTCGACAACATCCCCAAGCACACTGCCCAACCCTAGCTGGAGCCACGGTGAGCCTCCGACCCCCTACCGCCGCCGTGCCCGTGAACCTATCTCGCCGGAGACGACGATGGCCCGATGCTCGTCCGATCTCATTCTAATCCAACGATCCACTTTAAAACATACCGTTTCGGCTATTATGAGTCGCCGACGGGTGGAGCCCATTGTCGGGCGGCCGCGCGTGCACAGATGCGTGGTGGGCTGGCCTTGGGCCGTTTTCAAACATTTCGGCCCGATTAGCTTTCCCGCGTAGCCTGGTAATTCAAATTCGATTTATCCAAATCCATTTAATTTCAATACTGGTTCCAACTTTGAAATTCAATAGATTGAAATTGGCTAAACCAAATTTGATGAACTTTATGTTGTTGGAAAGCTAAGAAAAAGATCTAACCAATGCCACTGGCCCCATGGTCAGATTCTAGGTAGAATAAATGTGATAAAAATAACAAGACAGGGACTTTTACATATTCAAATAATTATTAAAAATCAACCAAAATAGATATTAAGTTAATTCCAACTCCTATAGCTCACATTTCACTTACACTAATTGTTTCTGCAAGAAAATGGTGTGGTCACTTTGCATGATCATACCCTAGTTTAATTAAAGGACAATATGGCTAGTTTAGTAAGTGATATTGTCCAAAACTATTATGTAAATCTTATGAAGTATTTTTACTTCATTTAAATCTTTGTCTCAAATGAATTCATGTGATGTTTGGATCCCTGGTCCCAACTCTCTTATATGAATTACTTGAGATTTAAATCAAATGTAGTGTTATTTAAATAGTATGAGGTGGTCTACCTCATTTAAATCATTTTCTCCAATGATGATGATGAATGGTTGACTTGGGTCAACATAGGATTCATGTATTGCTGTGGAGAAATTAAATCTTAAGAAGATTCAATGAGAGGAATTTATTCCCCAAACACTATATGAACATTACTTATCACATATGAATAAGAGGAAATCATTTTCCTCAAGTCACCCACCAATACACTTACTTATTTTATGTGTGTGCTTAGTATAGTTTGTGTGAAGTAATAATGTGTGTAGAATAGCCTTTGAGCTTGTTTGGTGATTATACTTCGTATTCCAAATTTAGACGCTAGCACCGGAGATTATCAAGAAGAAGGAGAATTCTACCCTGAAGAAGAAGGAGAAAACCTAGAGAACTACCAAGGCAAGATAATACTCTTGCAAAGTGCAAAGCTCACCTTGAGCAAGGCACCATGATTCTTACTTTTCTTTATACAAGCCTATCTTATGTGTACCCCATACAAGTTCTACTTGTTGTGTTTTCCAAAGATGAACTAAAATTGGGATAGAGAACAAGATTACTAGATGAGTAGAGATAGCAAAGCAAGGTAGCACCCCTCATGATTAGTGCTAGTGCTAAAATACTAAAATTTGACTATATTAGATGGGAGCATGTGAATGGTTGATTTTGGAAACCTTGGAATGATGAAGCATTCCATTGAAGAGTTTGAAGTTGAATGTGAACAAGAGAAGATGGTGATTTTTGATAAAAACCTGATATTGGTTTGAATGCGATACCTTTCCAATTTTTGAGTACCCCCACAATACCGATTATGGGTAGGGCTTAACTGGAAGTTTATAGATTTTAGTATGAGTTCCCTCTAAACACACATCATAGGGGTTATGCCGAGGCTGCCTCCGTTGTTGAGAAAGGATGTGAATTAAGGTGAAATTGTACGGCCAAGCCTGTGCGGTTCCCGAGTTAACGAGTTGGTTTTCACTTGGGAGGCCAAGCTCATGGGGAGAGGTGCTCATACTAGGATGTGTAAGTGAAAGGTTATGGTTGATGATCCGCGTACTTGTGTTACGGTGACTCGGAGTTATTCCGACGGATGAAATCAAATGTTGTGGCACAAGTGTGCAACCTCTGCGAGTGTAAACCTATTCGAATAGCCGTGTCCACGGTTACGGACGGTTGGAAGGGCCATACAGTTTCCGGTGTCAGATTTTTGAAAGCTTTAGTAAATATGAATGGTGACTTGGTGACTCTTTGGGTTTTGAACCAATGATGTGGGAATGACACTAATGTTCCCACCTATGTTAGTTAGTACATGATCCAAGCTTGTGAACTAAAATTTGGCTTATGCAAGTTAAATTAGAGCTTATTTTCTTTCATGGGCATTTTACAATAGTATTAGTTTGCAAGTACTTGAAGTACTTACGGCTTTGTCCCTGGCTATTCAAATGGCCAGAGTACGAGGAGGAACAGAACTATCACAAGGATGACCAGCAGGACGCCTACGACAACTAGGGGTTTCTGACGTCAAATGTTGGCCTGTGGACTAGAGCGTCCCGTTATTATTACGCTTCCGCTATGTATGAACTTATGTATGTTGTTGATTGTGAGATCAACTATTTGTGTAATATGAATCATGTGATTCAAGATTGTATGACACTATGGCTTGTAATAAATAATGATATGTGATATTCGACTATTATGCCTCGCAACAACATTATCCCGGGATTGCGATGAATGACATAATAGGCATACTGGACTTAAAAATCCGGGTGTTGACAAGTTGGTATCAGAGCCATTGTTTGACCTTAGAAGACCCTAGTTAGAATGGACGTTCATGAAAACTTAACTTTGAAATCAAATGAACTGAATATTTATAAAAATTTACTAGCATTCTTGCCTTTGAGACTATTTCGAAATTTGAGGAATAATGTACTCTTCTAAATTGAATCTACTTAAAATTTTGCCACACTTGTTCACTCTCTAACTTACTCAACCTTTTCGCTTTCAGATGGAGCCCAATGAACCCATCAACGCGAAGTTATATCAGCTCGGGAACGGTGGGAGCCTCGTGTTCGAACATGACCTCACCGCTGTCGCTGCTTTCCTTGGTCGACTTCCCCCTGAGTTCCACGGAATTCAGGTGAACGATCAGCCCGGTGGAGAACTCCAGTGGATCATTACTGCAGATGTGCGAGGCACGATGGAGTCTCCTAACCAGGAGAGGATTCTGTTCTCATTCCGTGAGAGCAACTGGCTCGACGGACTAGCGAGAGCTCTTCAGGAGGCATTGGCACGCCTCTGCGGACAGAATGTGGTACGCCTGCTTGCGTCCCGCTTCGCTCACCTAGTGAGGCGTGATGCCTCAGGAGCACCCATGACTCTGCAGTCCCACCCAGAGCTGCGACACCACGCCGAGCACCTAGACTTTATGTTGTATCATACACAGCAGGATCTAGACAACGCTCGGGTGTATGCGAACCAGACGCACATCGCCCGGCCACCCATGGCGATGCTATCAAGATGCTGTCCGGGGACCGCAACAAGCTTCGCCTAAGGTGCGCGAAGAAGGATGCCACCATCACACGCCTTCGCGCTCGGATAGCGTCACTTGAGGCCACGGTGAAGGCTCGGGAGGAGCAGATCCGGGAGATGGAAGAAGACGAAGCCGGTATCGATATTCAGGGAGGAGGAGCTTTCCTGAGTGACGATGACGACTTCGAGGAGGACGAGTTCACCGAGGAGGAGGACTACGCTTTTCTGGAGCCGGGTCCTGATGACGTCGTTCCTATCGATGTGGAGGACGAGGGTAGCTGCACTTGAGCACTGGTGTAGGCATGAGTTGTATCCCGACCTTTGTATCGTAGCATGTGAAATGGTTCTTAAAACCATTGGAGTGTTGAAATGTTAGTTTGTAATGTGTTATGTGGTATGAATGAATGAATGTTTGTGTGTGTCATCCAAAGCATTCAAGTTTTTACAAGTTTTTGGAACTTATTCAAAATAAACCATAGAATTTCCCTCTTATCTTATAATCTAATGTATATTCAGATGGCCCCTCCCAATCGCAACAACAACGATGCTATGATGCAACTGCTGCAAACCCTGCTGGCAGACAGGGAGACTGAAAGGGCTGAACGTCAAGCCAACATCACCGCACTGCAAAACCTCGCAAACCAAGGCCATGGGAATCATGATCATCCCGGATCCAAGCTCAAGAACTTTCAGAATACCAACCCTCCGGTGTTCAGCAAGACGGAGGAACCCCTCGATGCCGATGAGCTGGCTTCAAACCATGGAAAACAATCTGGAGGTAGCGGGAGTGGAACCCAACGAGATGGTCCTGTTTGCCACTCATTACCTCGCGAGGACCTGCCCGAGCACTGGTGGATTAGCACACGTGCCATGAATGGAGGTCGGTTCATGACTTGGGCAGACTTCAAGCTCAAGTTCAGCAAGTACCATGTACCCCGGGTCTTATCAAGAAGATGAGGGATGAGTTCCGTGAAGCTGAAGCAAGGTCGCATGACGGTGGTAGAATACCGCGACGAGGTTCCTTACCTGTCAAGGTACGCCCCGATGAGACCGACACCACTGAGAAGAGGCAGGAGAGATTCCTGAACGGACTGCATGATGAGATGCAGACTGTTCTCGTCAACATCCCCTTCACCGACCTCGAAGCCCTTGTTGACTCCGCCATCCAGATGGAAGGCAAGCTGAATCAGGCCAATGAGAACCGTAAGCGTCGCATGATGCACCAGAGTGGGCCTAGCAATGCCCCGAAGTATCGCTCCAGCTCAAGCGGAGGTTTCACTCCGAGAAACAACAACAAGCCCCCTATGCAGAACTCGCGCCCCGGTTATCAGAACCGGAGTGGAGGAAACTCCAGGCCAGGAGGTCACACCTACAACAACAACAACTTCAACCGCGCTCCGCCCAGAGCTCCCAACAACAACAACAACAACAACACCAACACCGCTCCAAGGACTGGAAGCAACGCCATTCCGGTCGCAACCAAGGACAAGTCCACTATCACTTGCTATGAGTGCGGAGTGGTGGGGCATTACTCCAATGAGTGCCCCAAGAGACTCGCCAAGCTCGCCGGCAACACCGCTGCACCTGCGCAGCAGCAACGCCGCGTTTCCCTTTGGAAAGAAGTTCGCCCCCAACAACCCCAATAACCGCAACGGCCGCCTCTTCCACATGAACGCCGAAGAAGCCCAGGAAGCACCAGATGTTGTACTGGGTATGTTTCCTGTCAACTCAGTACCTGCCAGAGTGTTGTTTGATTCCGGAGCATCTCATTCTTTTGTCACTGAAGACTTTGCATCAACAAGTAAAATTCAACCCCTCAGTTTGAAACATGTCATGATAGTTCAAATCCCCGATCAACCACTAAAGCCGGAAAATTTTGTAAAAATGTACCCATCGAAATTCATGAAGTAGAGTTCTATGCCAATTTGATAATTTTGGGAACCAAAGGTTTGGAAGTAGTCTTGGGAATGGATTGGATGGCGAAACACCATGGAATGATTGACTGTGCCAAGAAAGCCATCACCATGACCGAGTAACACCGGTATCTTAGTGGAACATGTCTACGAACTGCTACCTAGAAAGTTTACACGCAACCGGAGCGTAGCCAAGCCAACTCTGGATCAAATCGGGGTCGTTTGTCGATATCTCGATGTGTTTCCGGATGGTTTTACCGGTATGCCCCAGGACCGGGATATCGAGTTTATCATCGAGTTAATTCCCGGAACCGGACCTATAGCCCAGAGAGCCTACAGCATGAACCCAGCAGAGCTTGTGGAGCTGAAGAAGCAGTTGGATGAGCTGTTAGCCAAAGGTCTGATTAGACCAAGTGCGTCACCTTGGAGATCACCTGTTTTGTTTGTGGATAAGAAGGATGGTGCCAGTCGTTTATGTACGGACTATCGTAAGCTTAACGATGTCACCATCAAGAACAAATATCCATTGCCAAAGATAGAAGATTTGTTTGACCAGCTGACCGGAGCCATAGTGTTCTCAAAGATTGACCTCAGGACTGGATACCACCAGCTGAAGATTCGAGCATCGGACATTCCTAAAACTGCCTTTACCACCAGATATGGATTGTACGAGTACAATGTCATGTCATTTGGATTGACCAATGCCCCCGCTTATTTCATGAATCTCATGAATAAAATCTTCATGAACTTCTTGGATAAGTTTGTTGTCGTTTTCATCGATGATATCCTCATCTACTCCAAGTCTGAGGAAGAGCATGAACAACACCTAGAAGCTGTCTTAGAGACCCTGAGAGAGCATAAGCTGTATGCTAAGTTCAGCAAATGTGAGTTTTGGTTAAAAGAAGTTGGATTCCTGGGACATATCTTGTCTGCAGGAGGAATTGTTGTAGATCCCGCCAAGATCAAGACTGTTGCCGAATGGAAAGCCCCAACCACCCAGACCGAGGTCCGCGCTTTTCTTGGATTAGCCGGATATTACCGCAGATTTGTAGAAGGCTTTTCGAGTATCGCTCGACCAATGACCCAACTACTGAAGAAGGATAAGAAGTTCGAATGGACGAACAAATGTGAGGAGAGTTTCCAACAACTCAAGCTTAGACTAACCTCAGCCCCAATTCTGATCATGCCGGATATCACCAAACCCTTTGATGTTTACTGCGATGCATCCAAGATTGGTCTCGGATGTGTGCTTATGCAAGAAGGCAAAGTGATCTCTTATTTGTCCCGACAACTGAAGCAGCATGAGCAGAACTACCCCACCCATGACCTCGAGCTCGCCGCCATAGTTTTAGCACTGAAGGTGTGGCGTCATTACCTCATGGGTAATCGCTGCGAGATCTATTCGGATCACAAGAGCCTGAAATATATCTTTACCCAGAAGGAGCTGAACATGAGACAAAGAAGATGGTTAGAACTAATTAAGGATTATGATATGGAGATCCACTATCACCCCGGCAAGGCCAATGTGGTAGCGGATGCGTTGAGTAGACTGCCGTGTCAGTTGAACTCCATGATAGCAGAAGAACAACCCAGTTTGTATCAGGAGTTTGAACAGTTTAGAATGGAGCTAGTCAGTGAAGGATTCCTAGCCAGCATGGAGCTACAACCCACCTTGATTGGTCAGATCAAGGAAGCTCAGAAGGGAAATGCCAGCATTGACGGAATCAAGACCCTGATAGTCGCAGGAAAAGCCCCAGGATTCACTGTAGATGAAGCCGGAGTTCTTTGGTACAAAGGACGTCTCTGCGTACCGTCGGATTCAGACCTGAAGCGAGTCATTCTGAAGGAAGCCCATGACACCCTATACTCTATTCATCCCGGAGGTACCAAGATGTACCAAGATTTGAAGGAACAATTTTGGTGGCATGGAATGAAGAGGGAGATCGGAAGCTACATCGCCAAGTGCGATATCTGTCAGCGAGTCAAGGCCGAACATCAGCGACCCGCAGGACTGCTGCAACCCTTACAGATTCCGGAATGGAAGTGGGACTCGGTAGGAATGGACTTTATCACAGGTTTGCCCAAATCCGGCAAAGGCAACGACTCTATATGGGTAGTGGTGGATAGATTGACCAAAGTAGCCCATTTCATCGCCGTCAAGACCACCTACCAAGGACCAAAGTTAGCTGAGCTGTACATCTCCAGAATAGTCGCCACGCACGGAACCCCGAAGTCGATAGTGTCGGATAGAGGATCACGAGTTCACCTCAAGATTACGGCAGAAGGTGCATGAAGGATTAGGGACCCGTCTGAATTTCAGCACCGCCTATCACCCGCGAGACCGATGGACGAGACCGAGAGAGTCAATCAGATTTTGGAGGATATGTTGAGAGCATGCGTGCTTGGAGTACGGATCCAAGTGGGAAGATTGCCTGCCTTACGCCGAATTCTCCTACAACAACGGTTACCAAGCCGGCTGCGAGATGGCCCCTTTGAAGCTTTGTACGGAAGGAAGTGCCGTACCCCCCTGAACTGGTCGGAAGTCGGAGAAAGCCAAGTCTTTGGACCTGATGTTCTTCGTGAAGCCGAAGAGAAGGTGCATAAGATACGAGAGTACCTCAAGACGGCGCAGTCAAGACAAAAGAGTTATGCTGACAAGAGACGCCGAGAGATGACCTTCGAGATTGGAGATTTTGTCTATCTCAAGGTATCCCCCCTGAAAGGAATGCAGAGATTTCAGCTGAAGGGAAAGCTTGCCCCTAGATATG
Source organism: Lolium rigidum (assembly GCF_022539505.1). NCBI lineage: Eukaryota > Viridiplantae > Streptophyta > Magnoliopsida > Poales > Poaceae > Lolium > Lolium rigidum. The sequence continues at coordinate 172,345,811 of NC_061511.1, read as the reverse complement.
TCGGACCTTTCAAAGTTCTCAGTCGCCGAGGCGAAGTGTCATACCAATTGGAGTTACCCGAAGAAATGTCGGCTGTGCACGACGTATTTCACATCTCACTCCTTCGGAAGTGCCTGGAAGTCCCCGAGAAGAAGGAAGTGTTCAAGAACATCGATCACCGTTCAGTGGATATCAACCAAGACCTGACATACCGCGAAGTGCCGATTCGCATCTTGGAAGAAGCCTACAGAACCACTCGCACCCGAAGCATCAAGTTTCTGAAGATACAGTGGAGCAATCATACCGAAGATGAAGCCACTTGGGAGCGAGAGGAAGATATGAAGAAGGAGTACCCAGATCTCTTTAGTACCTAATTTTTCTTTAAGATCTCGGGACGAGATCTTTTGTAAGGGGGAAGGGTTTGTAACATCCCAAATTTCAAATAAAGGAAGAAGAACAATTTCAATTATCCAAAATTTAGAACCAACAAAAACTTCTACTTGCATATAGTACCCTGCATAGGACTTGTGCATTTTGGGTGCTATGCCATGATGTTTGTTACTTGTGTTTGTGATGAACTCCAAAACCCTAGAGTGATCAAGTGATCATCATAAACCAAATTCACCAAAAAGAGAAAGAAATCAAATATTAGAAAAACCCTAAAAACCCTAACATATGGTTCATATCATTTTTGTAAATTTGATCCTAGACCCATTTGATCTTCACCAATAATTGTGTTATGATATTAAAGAGTAAATACAACTTTGAGGATCAAGGATTTACATTTCAAACCATTTTCAAAATTGAAAACATGACCACATATGATAATGGTCATTTCCGACTTTTATAGTCCGGTACCTACTTTGAGCCTCTCTATTTCAATTTTTCCAAACCAAACAAATCCAACTCTTGGCATGTCATCCAAGTACTCAACAAGGTGAACAACTTCTGTAAAGATCACCATATCAAATTCATCATGGATCAAGAGATAGAAGCATGCCAAGATGAGACTTTGAAACATATGTAACAATCTCCATTTTTGAAATGTGATCAAACCAGGCCACCACTTGCTCACCACTTGACCTAGCATTGACCACAAGACCCTCCTACACCAAACCCATGCCTTGGCACCCCCTGGACGCGACCAAACATGGCCTAGCCATGGCCATGCCGGCCACGTCGCCCACGACACGCCTCCCTCTCTTTCTCTTCACCATCGCCACGGCCACCATGTCCAACGCGTCGCCCACGATCCCAGGAGATCGCCTGTACCCGCCGTTGGTCGAGGAGACGCCGACAAGCCCCGGACGACGCGCGCCCGGGACGCCGGGTACGCCGCCAACGGCATGGCGGCGTCACCCGGTGCACGGACGCGCACGGACACGTCCACGCGGCGCTCGCCGGATCTCGGCTGTACCCGACCATATCCGCGCGCCGTAGTACCTCTCTCGCCACGCGGAGCTCGCCGGACACGCTCACGTCACCCCCTAGCGTCTACCGCCGCCGGAGAGAAGCTTCCTTCCGCCACGGCCGCGGCGGTACACGGACGCGCCGCGACCGTCGTACGCCCCCATTTGCCGCGCCGTTGACGCTCGCGGTACCGCCTTGACGTGGTGAACACGACCCCGTCGTCGCTTAGCCCTCTAGCTCACCGGAGACGCCGCGCCCTTGTCGACTTGCCGCAGCACCCACGGCACCCCTCACGCCCTATAAAAGGAGACCTCCCTTGATGATCCAAGCACACCACCACCTTCCCCTCTTCTTCCTCGACCTCCCCAGCACCTCGCCATGATCGATTAGCCATCGCGCCGCCCAATCGACGCCTCACCGCCGCGGAAGCCTGCGGCAATCGCCGGAGAAGGAGGCCGCCCACGGCGACGCCCGCTGCTACAGGCTGCTTCGCCGTCGTCGACAACATCCCCAAGCACACTGCCCAACCCTAGCTGGAGCCACGGTGAGCCTCCGACCCCCTACCGCCGCCGTGCCCGTGAACCTATCTCGCCGGAGACGACGATGGCCCAGTGCCGTCCGATCTCATTCTAATCCAACGATCCACTTTAAAACATACCGTTTCGGCTATTATGAGTCGCTGACGGGTGGAGCCCACTGTCAGGCGGCCCGCGCGTGCACAGATGCGTGGTGGGCTGGCCTTGGGCCGTTTTCAAACATTTCGGCCCAGTTAGCTTTCCCGCGTAGCCCAGTAATTCAAATTCGATTTATCCAAATCCATTTAATTTCAATACTGGTTCCAACTTTGAAATTCAATAGATTGAAATTGGCTAAACCAAATTTGATGAACTTTATGTTGTTGGAAAGCTAAGAAAAAGATCTAACCAATGCCACTGGCCCCATGGTCAGATTCTTGGTAGAATAAATGTGATAAAAATAACAAGACAGGGACTTTTACATATTCAAATAATTATTAAAAATCAACCAAAATAGATATTAAGTTAATTCCAACTCCTATAGCTCACATTTCACTTACACTAATTGTTTCTGCAAGAAAATGGTGTGGTCACTTTGCATGATCATACCCTAGTTTAATTAAAGGACAATATGGCTAGTTTAGTAAGTGATATTGTCCAAAACTATTATGTAAATCTTATGAAGTATTTTTACTTCATTTAAATCTTTGTCTCAAATGAATTCATGTGATGTTTGGATCCCTGGTCCCAACTCTCTTATATGAATTACTTGAGATTTAAATCAAATGTAGTGTTATTTAAATAGTATGAGGTGGTCTACCTCATTTAAATCATTTTCTCCAATAATGATGATGAATGGTTGACTTGGGTCAACATAGGATTCATGTATTGCTGTGGAGAAATTAAATCTTAAGAAGATTCAATGAGAGGAATTTATTCCCCAAACACTATATGAACATTACTTATCACATATGAATAAGAGGAAATCATTTTCCTCAAGTCACCCACCAATACACTTACTTATTTTATGTGTGTGCTTAGTATAGTTTGTGTGAAGTAATAATGTGTGTAGAATAGCCTTTGAGCTTGTTTGGTGATTATACTTCGTATTCCCAATTTAGACGCTAGCACCGGAGATTATCAAGAAGAAGGAGAATTCTACCCTGAAGAAGAAGGAGAAAACCTAGAGAACTACCAAAGCAAGATAATACTCTTGCAAAGTGCAAAGCTCACCTTGAGCAAGGCACCATGATTCTTACTTTTCTTTATACAAGCCTATCTTATGTGTACCCCATACAAGTTCTACTTGTTGTGTTTTCCAAAGATGAACTAAAATTGGGATAGAGAACAAGATTACTAGATGAGTAGAGATAGCAAAGCAAGGTAGCACCCCTCATGATTAGTGCTAGTGCTAAAATACTAAAATTTGACTATATTAGATGGGAGCATGTGAATGGTTGATTTTGGAAACCTTGGAATGATGAAGCATTCCATTGAAGAGTTTGAAGTTGAATGTGAACAAGAGAAGATGGTGATTTTTGATAAAAACCTGATATTGGTTTGAATGCGATACCTTTCCAATTTTTGAGTACCCCCACAATACATGATTATGGGTAGGGCTTAACTGGAAGTTTATAGATTTTAGTATGAGTTCCCTCTAAACACACATCATAGGGGTTATGCCGAGGTTGCCTCCGTTGTTGAGAAAGGATGTGAATTAAGGTGAAATTGTACGGCCAAGCCCTGTGCAGTTCCCGAGTTAACGGTTGGTTTTCACTGGGAGGCCAAGCTCATGGGGAGAGGTGCTCATACTAGGATGTGTAAGTGAAAGGTTATGGTTGATGATCCGCGTATCGTGTTACGGTGACTCGGAGTTATTCCGACGGATGAAATCAAATGTTGTGGCACAAGTGTGCAACCTCTGCAGAGTGTAAACCTATTCGAATAGCCGTGTCCACGGTTACGGACGGTTGGAAGGGCCATACGGTTTCGGTGTCAGATTTTTGAAAGCTTTAGTAAATATGAATGGTGACTTGGTGACTCTTTGGGTTTTGAACCAATGATGTGGGAATGACACTAATGTTCCCACCTATGTTAGTTAGTACATGATCCAAGCTTGTGAACTAAAATTTGGCTTATGCAAGTTAAATTAGAGCTTATTTTCTTTCATGGGCATTTTACAATAGTATTAGTTTGCAAGTACTTGAAGTACTTACGGCTTTGTCCCTGGCTATTCAAATGGCCAGAGTACGAGGAGGAACAGAACTATCACGAGGATGACCAGCAGGACGCCTACGACAACTAGGGGTTTCTGACGTCAAATGTTGGCATGTGGACTAGAGCGTCCCGTTATTATTACGCTTCCGCTATGTATGAACTTATGTATGTTGTTGATTGTGAGATCAACTATTTGTGTAATATGAATCATGTGATTCAAGATTGTATGACACTATGGCTTGTAATAAATAATGACTGTGATATTCGACTATTATGCCTCGCAACAACATTATCCTGGGATTGCGATGAATGACATAATAGGCATCTGGACTTAAAAATCCGGGTGTTGACAGCAGCTCCACACCGGCGCCCCCCATACGCCAACCCCGATATAATTTGAAACTTACAATGAAAATTTTAAAACGATATTCATACGAAATTTGAACGAAATTTATACAAAAGTAACTCGAATTTAAACTAAAAAACTAAAAAAACATCTAGCGACACCGTGAGTCAAAGGCACTGAAGTCCAGGTTGTTGCCGTCGTCACCGTCGTCGCTGGATGGCCCGAAGGACCAGTCGTCGTCGGCGGCCTTCTCCTCCTTTGGCACCGGCAGCTCAGAAGGCCCGGCGACGTCGATGAAGTTGGTCATGGTCCCTGGCAGACCACACCGCTGCCCGCCACAGGTCCATCGCGATCTGCCGATAGTCCTCGTCGACGGAGCGGGCGACAATGAAGTTCTGTCCTGGGAACTCCTCCAGGTTGTCGCCACCACGGAGGGCCGCCTGCGCCTCCATCTCCCACCATTGCTTCTTCTTCACCGGCGGAAAGTGGTGGCGAGGCCGCGGCGTCCTCCTCCTTGAGGCGGTGGCCCGACCCCGTCGTCCGACGGGCCGAAGCAGAGGACGCTCGCCTCGCCCCGTCGCGGATGACGACGCCTCCGGAAGGAGGCGCAGGCGCGGGCGAGCGGGTGCATGCGACGGCTGATGACGATCCGGTGCGCGAGCTTCCGGACGCCGCGGACCTTTCCGGCGCCCTCTGCAAAGTCGGCGCCACCGGCTCCATGCATGCCGCCCGCGGGAAGTATTGTGGGTCGCTGCGGACGCGCTGTTGGAAGCCATACTGGAGCAGCGTGCTGTCGACGTCGCGGCCGTACCACCAGGCACGGTGGCCGACGGTGTTGAAGTGGACGCCGAGCGGTCGGCCGCCCGCGCGAGCTCGAGGGCGCGCTCATCTTCGAAACGCCGCTGCCAGGCCGGGCTGTCGACCAGGTTGTCCGGCAAGTTCCTCTCCGTCGGTGTCATCAGGTTCCACCGTTCCCTCGCGAGGGCTCGCGTCTGTGGTCCTGCCGGCGGCGACGGTGGCACGGCGAAGCCGGCGTTGGAGACGTGCCAGCCGTGCAGCAATTTTAACTATACCGGCACGACATTCCCATGCCAGTACATCACCCTCACACCGGCTTATTAGAGCATCTTCACCGGCGCGTCCCATAGCGGTCCCGATAGCGTTTTGGGGGCCGATGTGAGCCCATTTTCGCTGCACGACTGGCACGACTTAAAAACAGTTATTTCTCAGTCATCCCATGAACAAGAGAGCTTGTAAAAAAATACACCAATACCAAGGAAAATATATCTATTTGTGAAATCTAGGGGTTGCAATAGCCTAATCGTGCAATACGAAACTGGCAAAAACGTGTTCTAGATAGCTAAAAGGGGGGTATATACATAAATAACTTATTTTATTTATGGACGGGCCAGTGTCACTATGTGTTTCTACGGTCATACATGTTGAATGTAGATGGGCTGCAGCCCAGTAAGGCAGCCCATATAGTCTACAATTCCTGAAATCTCAAGGCCCATCACGTTGGCAGCTTGGGACGGCCTTGGGGGACAAAGTTTAGTCCCACATTGCTAGTTGGGAGAGAGTTGGAGTGGTATATAAGGGCTGCTGTTCTAGTCATTCCAAGTGAGTGAGAATAAAAAGAGCCCTCGCGCACTCCTCCTCCTCCGCCCGCCCCGCCTCATCACGTCACGTCACGTCACGTCACGTTTCGTGACTCGAGTTCGAGTTCGAGTTCGAGACACACTCAAGGAAGCCTAAATTTTTGCTTGGTGCACCAACTGAGATGGGTACGTGTCGGCCTGCATGTGCATGCTCGCCGGGTGTCCCTGGTTTCCTACGCGTGGTAACACGGTCGGGGCGGCTCTCCTCCCAGGCTATACAAGGAGACCGATCAGATCTGGAGAACAGTGCTCTTAGATCTCTCTCTCGCGAAGTTCCTTTTGCTGTGCTACTCTCTAGTCTTCCCCATCCCGGCGTCGCGTGCACAGCCGTCCGGGAGAGCAGGCCTCCGAAACTCCGTCCGTTGAGATCCCGCGACCGGGAGACGGGCGATAAGGTTTTTGGGGAGCGTCTCGCGCGACCGCTCGCGTCGCTGTTCGTCTTCTTCATCGACGGTTCAGCCGCTTCATCGACAGATCCGACAACACCATGGGCGACATCAACAATACCCATGGTGGTGGTGGTGTCGCTGCTGGTGCGACCTTCCCGGTCGCGATGTACGTGCTTTTACTCTCCTACCTTGCATCGCTACTTGTTCCATGTTCAGATCTGATGCATGTGCTTAGTCTGATATGTATGGTTAAGTATGCTTGTGCATCTGTAATCTTGCTTTCGGTAATTAAACTCACACGGAAATTGCCTAATAATCCAACAATCCAAAAACCTTATGTGCTTAGGCAATTTTCGCCGTCTGGTTTTGCTGCTGCGCTCAAACCGAGCCCGTTTACTGGTTCTCATTTCAAGAGATGGCAGAGTAAGACCCTCTTGTGGCTCACTTCTATGGGCGTGCACCGAGTTGCGGAAGGTACTCCTAGAGGTCCGCTTACTCCTGACGAGGATAAAGCGTTCGGGGATGCCACCGTAATCTTTGTGGGTGCCGTCCTAAGTGTGCTTGGAGACAAGTTGGTTGATGCTTATCTGCACATACGAAATGGGAAGGAACTCGTGGGATGCACTGGACGCTAAGTTTGGTGCTGCCGATGTCGTGAGGTGAACCGTATGCTATGGAGCAGCTCAATGACTATAGAATGGTTGAGAACCGATCCGTAGTAGAACGAGCTCATGAGATACAGATCATGGCAAAGGAACTTGAGCTCCTCAAGTGTGTGCTACCGGACAAGTTTGTCGCGGGATGCATTGTCGCTAAGCTTCCCCCTTCATGGAGGTACTTTTCCACTTTCTCGAAACATCGCAGGCATGAGTTTTCTCGTTGAGAATATCATGGGCTCTCGGATGTTGAGGAGAAGGCGAGGGCAAAAGACAAACACACTCGGAGGAACCGAGGGACGTTCGCTGCCAATATGGTGCGTAAAAATGCCCACAAGTCCAAGGGAAAGAACAAGGGAGTCTCCCGGACTACCAACTTCAAGAAGAAGGGGAAAACGGAGAAGAAAGATCCTTGTCGGGTGTGTGGCGAGACAGGCCATTGGGCTAATCGTTGTCCACAACGCAAAGGAAAGAAATGTCAGCCGGACGTAACTCAAATTCCGTCAGCATGGTCATTGGCAACACAGAGGAAGGAACTACAGTGGTATGGTAATATATTACCTCATCGTTCTTTTCAGTTGTTTCAACCCACGGAATGGTGGGTTGATACGGGTGCCAATGTTCATGTGTGTGCCGACATCTCCATGTTTACCTCTTATCAGTGCCCGAGGTTCCTCGATAATGATGGGGAATGGGTTACATGCTATCGTTCGTGGTGTTGGCACGGTAGATCTGAAGTTTACTTCGGGAAAGATCGTGCAACTGAAGAACGTGCTGCATGTCCCTTCTATCAAGAAGAATCTCGTTAGTGGCTCCCGTCTTATGAAAGATGGGTTTAAGTTGGTATCCGAGTCCAATAAAGTTGTACTGTCAAAGTATGGAACTTTTGTTGGAAAGGGTTATGATTGTGAGGGAATGTTTCGCTTCTCTCTAGAAGACTTCTGTGATAATGTTGTGAACCATGTAAGCACTAGTGTTAATGAAACTAATGTTTGGCATTCACGACTTTGTCATGTTAATTTCGGTTGTATGACGCGGCTTGCTGATATGAGTTTAATTCCGAAATTCACCTTTGTCAAAGGCTCTAAGTGCCATGCTTGTGTGCAAGCAAGCAGCCTCGCAAGCCTCACAAGCCCGCGAAGGAAAGAAACTTGGCACCACTAGAGCTCGTGCATTCGCATCTATGTGAGATGAATGGTGAGTTGAAAAGAGGTGGAAAGAAATATTTCATGACTTTGATTGATGATTCCACTAGGTACTGTTATGTGTATCTCCTGAAAACTAAAGATGAGGCTCTTGATTTCTTTAAAATCTATAAGGCTGAAGTTGAGAATCAACTTGAAAGAAAGATAAAAAGGGTTCGGTCCGATCGTGGTGGAGAGTACTTTTCTAATGAGTTCAATTTATTCTGTGCGGAACATGGTATAATCCATGAGAGGACGCCTCCCAATTCTCCACAATCCAATGGGATTGCGGAAAGGAAAAACCGTACTCTAACAGATTTGGTTAACGCCATGCTAGATGTTTCGGGTTTATCCAAGGAATGATGGGGGAGGCTATATTGACTTCGTGTCATGTCCTAAACCGTGTTCCAACCAAGAATAAAGAGATTACCCCTTATGAGGAATGGGAAAAGAAAAGACCAACACTCTCCTACCTACGAACTTGGGGCTGTTTGGCGAAAGTGAATTTGCCAATCACCAAAAAGCGAAAGCTTGGACCAAAAACCGTGGATCGTGTCTTTCTTGGCTATGCTGCCCATAGCATTGCTTATAGATTTCTTGTGGTAAAATCTGGAGTGGACGACATGAATGTTGGCACCATCTTTGAGTCAAGAGATGCTACATTCTTTGAGGATATATTTCCTATGAGAGATATGCATGGCATGTCTAGTTGGGAATCTGATCCAATACATGAAACTCATGTGGAGTCTGATGAGGAATCTGATGATGAGAGTTCAGATTCTGATGAAGATGACAATGAAGCTCCCACAAGGAGTAAGAGACAAAGGACTGCAAAGTCTTTTGGTAATGATTTCATTGTGTATCTTGTGGATGATACTCCTACTACCATTTCGGAAGCTCTCGCATCTCCCGATGCGGACTCATCGGAAGGAAGCGGTTCAAAGCGAGATGGATTCCATCTTGGCTAATGGAACGTGGGAGTTAACTGAGCGTCCTTATGGGTGTAAACCCGTAGGATGTAAATGGGTATTTAAGAAGAAGCTTCGAGTTGATGGTACTATTGAGAAGTACAAAGCTCGGCTTGTAGCCAAAGGCTATACCCAAAAGGAAGGCGAAGATTTCTTCGATACCTACTCACCAGTGGCGAGATTGACCACCATTCGAGTACTACTGTCATTGGCTGCCTCAGACCGGTCTTCTCGTTCATCAAATGGACGTTAAGACGGCTTTCCTAAATGGAGAGTTGGACGAGGAAATTTACATGGAACAGCCTGATGGTTTCGTACTAGAAGGTCAAGAAAGAAAGGTGTGTAAATTAAAGAAATCTTTATATGGTCTCAAACAAGCACCCAAACAATGGCATGAGAAGTTCGAAAGAACTTTGACATCTGTGGGCTTTGTTGTTAATGAAGCCGACAAATGTGTGTACTATCGCCATGGTGGGGGTGAGGGAGTTGTCCTATGCTTGTATGTGGATGACATACTAATTCTTGGGACAAGTCTCAAAGTGATTGAGGAGGTAAAAACCTTCTTATCCCAGTGTTTCGAGATGAAAGATCTTGGAGAAGCTGATGTTATATTGAACATCAAGCTATTGAGAGATGAGAATAATGGGATTACACTTGTGCAATCTCATTATGTTGAGAAGGTGTTGAACAGATTTGGCTATGCTGATTGCAAATCTTCTCTCACACCTTATGATCCTAGTGTCTTGCTTCGAAAGAATGAGAAGGCAACTAGAGATCAATTGAGGTACTCTCAAATCATTGGTTCACTCATGTATTTAGCTTGCGCTACGAGGCCTGATATCTCGTTTGCTGTGTGCAAACTTAGCCGGTTTGTGGCCAACCCGGGAGATGATCATTGGCATGCTCTTGAGAGAGTGATGCGCTATCTAAAGGGAACCATGAGTTATGGAATTCATTATACCGGGTATCCAAGAGGACTTGAAGGGTATAGTGATTCCAATTGGATTTCTGATGCTAAAATGAAGGCCACAAGTGGATATGTTTTCACTATTGGTGGTGGCGCTGTTTCCGGAAGTCTTGCAAGCGCACCATCTTAACGAGGTCAACTATGGAAGCAGAACTCACAAGCATTAGATACAGCCACCGTCGAAGCGGAATGGCTTCGTGAGCTCTTGATGGACTTGCCTATGGTTGAAAAACCAATACCGGCCATCCTCATGAACCGTGATAATCAAACCGTGATTATCAAAGTGAAAAGTTCTAAGGATAATATGAAAAGTTCCAAACATATCAAGAGGAGACTGAAGTCTGTCGAAAACCGAAGAACTCCGGAGTGATAGCATTGGATTATGTCCAAAGTGCTAAAATCTAGCGGATCCTTTCACAAAAGGACTATCAAGAAATATGATAGACCTTACATCGAGGGAGATGGGTTTGAGACCCACTTGAGTTGCCGAGGGGGTAACCCAACCTATGTAATCGGAAATTCCTTGAAGTAGGACCTGGGAAAACAAACCGGAGCAACTGAGTTGAGAGAAAATTTAATACTCCCACTCCGCTGCAGATGCAATTCTCTCATAGCTACTGTAAGGCAGGCTGACAATGTCTTAATGTGTTCTGAGCGGCTCTTGATGAGCAAAGACGCCGTCCTACAGGGCGATCTTTTGAAGAACACACCTATATGAGTGACACTACTGGTCATAGTGTGGGAGATTTGGGTGAATCTCTAGTAAGCTCATGAAGGGCCGAGGAGTATGACTTATAAGCTCCACCCGAGGGGAAGGCTATGGTAGCCTAGTACCGTGCCGGCATTGAGCGAGACTTGCTACACAAAGACTGTCAATTCAAGGCATAGTCCATTGTTCAGTTGTAGTCAAGCGTAGCACCTTGCCTAAGTGGAAGTTCAACTTAACAGTCTCCACCGAAGTGCGGTATATTAAACAAGAATGGAACTAATGTGTCATCCGATGTGCATATGAGATCTGGTGGGGGATTGTTGAATGTTGATGGGCTGCAGCCCAAGAAGGCAGCCCATATAGTCTACAATTCCTGAAATCTCAAGGCCCATCACGTTGGCAGCTTGGGACAGCCTTGGGGGACAAAGTTTAGTCCCACATTGCTAGTTGGGAGAGAGTTGGAGTGGTATATAAGGGCTGCTGTTCTAGTCATTCCAAGTGAGTGAGAATAAAAAGAGCCCTCGCGCACTCCTCCTCCTCCGCCCGCCCCGCCTCGCCTCGCCTCGTCACGCACGCACGCACGTCACGTCACGTTTCGTGACTCGAGTTCGAGTTCGAGACACACTCGAGGAAGCCTAAATTTTTGCTTGGTGCACCAACTGAGATGGGTACGTGTCGGCCTGCATGTGCATGCTCGTCGCGTGTCCCTGGTTTCTTACGCGTGGTAACGCGGTCGGGGCGGCTCTCCTCCCAGGCTATACAAAGAGACCGATCAGATCTGGAGAACAGTGCTCTTAGATCTCTCTCTCTCGCGAAGTTCCTTTTGCTGTGCTACTCTCTAGTCTTCCCCATCCCGGCGTCTGCATGCACAGCCGTCCGGGAGAGCAGGCCTCCGAAACTCCGTCCGTTGAGATCCTGCACCGGGAGACGGGCGATAAGGTTTTTGGGGAGCGTCTTGGCGCGACTGCTCGCTGCTGTTCGTCTTCTTCATCGACGGTTCGGCTGCTTCATCGACAGATCCGACAACACCATGGGCGACATCAACAATACCCATGGTGGTGGTGCTGCTGCTGCTGGTGCGACCTTCCCGGTCGCGATGTACGTGCTTTTACTCTCCTACCTTGCACTGCTACTTGTTTCATGTTCAGATCTGATGCATGTGCTTAGTCTGATATGTATGGTTAAGTATGCTTGTGCATCTGTAATCTTGCTTTCGGTAATTAAACTCACACGGAAATTGCCTAATAATCCAACAATACATTTGGGACAAAAAATGTCAAGAGTAGTTGTACACGTACAAAATCTTTTTTTTTTTTTGAAAAAATTAGTGAATTGTTAGGACATACTCCCTCTGGTCTATTTTAATTGACTCGCATTTAGTACAACTTTGTACTAAATTTGAGTCAATTAAAAGAGACCGGAGGAAGTACAAGTTTGTAGGACAGATTATAAAAAAGAAATTAAAGATAAGACACTCATAATGTTAGCAACAGCGAATATATGTTCCTTTGATGGTATCTTTATAAAAATTAACCTCTAAAATTTCTAATTATTTTGGTTATTGCACGCTTCTTATTTATTTAGTATATGTTTCCAAAGAAGGATCAGAATTTGCAGCCTAAATAATCATTCATCGGATAATATCTGAGATGCTGTAGAACATAAAGCACCTCATTTGATTTCTTTCTGTCTGCTGTATGGATTATTTCCTATCTACTTTTTTTTTGCGAAACACAGTACAATCAAAGACGCTCATACATACGCGCACACACTCACCCCTATGAACGCACACACGCACACACGCACACCCTACCCCTATGAGCACCTCCAAGAGACTGCGTTGAAGAACTGATCCGGCGGGTCTTGAGATTGACGAAGTCACCACATGCGCCTCGCTGTCGACGGGAACGTCGCCTCCCACTGAAGAATATTCCGCCTTTATGAGACACCAAAGTGTCAAATCTGAGATTTGAACTCTGGTGGACTGGGGGTGCCACTGCCCTCCTAACCATCCAACCACATGTTGGTTCTCATTTCCTATCTACTAGTATCGTAGTATCGTAGATCAGTTACCCGCGGAAGATCCACTCACGTACCGCGGAACTAAACGTATATGTTTCTGGAAAAGTCATCTAGCTTCGAGTTGAATCATGGAACTGGACCAGGCCAGACTTGCTGCGGCGAGGAGAGACGAATCCAGAACCTGCTGGCCGCGTCGTCTTCGGCTCCTTGACGCCTCAGTGTGTGACACTGCTTTAGCCGGTGGCCGTCTCCACAGCTTGAAGTCTGGGCTGCCCACCCGCCCTGCGTCGTCGCGGGGCTCCCGCACTTCAGTGAAGAACTCTTGATTGCGCTCTCCCCCGGTTACGCCAAGGCCAGAAGCAAAGCGATCATGTGGAATATCTGGAAGCGCATGAACTCTTGGTCTTCAACAGCTCCGCCCCCCTCCGATCTCAATCATCCACGATGATAGAATATCCATCGTATATCGCCGTCGTGACGGTGTCGTTCCCGGCGCAGGGGCAGGGTCACCTGAACCAGCTGTAGCACCTGTCACTGCTGCTCGCGGCCTTAACGATCCGCGTGCACTTCGCCATGCCGGAGCCGCACCTGTGAGAGGCCCGCGTCTGCGTGCACAGCTAGGACGGGGAGGTGCTCCACGCCATATGCTTCCACGCGCTCAACGTCCCCGCGCACGGCTCCCGTGATCTGAACTCGGTTCTAGAATGATTTAGAGGCAACTACAATCTACTGTTCATTCAAATCCATGGGATCTCACCCGTTAGCAAATCAACGGTCAGAATTGATGCTCTGGTTTCAATTCAAAACTGGTGCATTATAGTCGTAGAGATAAGCGGTAGTGCATACAAAATATTTAGTTTATTTTCGTAAGCATCCTTTAAACATCTTGCACTGTGAGTGGCCTAATAAAAGACCCTTGTAAGCCATTAAATATCGATGGACAACGGATTCTGATGGAATGTCAAAATGACTAACATCTGGCCTTGATATATCTGGTGAAATAGGAAAAAGCAGTTATAAACCCCTCATATGCTCCTAGTTGAATAAAAAGATAAAAAAAACTACAAATTCAAAAAAATCTGATTCAATAGACATGAATAAGTGTTCTAACTGCACACCAAAAATCTCCGAGAAAACACATATGTAGTTGTCCGTGCAAAAAGATAAAATACGGCGTAGTTTGGAACATCTAGATTTGTTGCTTACATGACTTTGATTTGTGTATTTTGCACGAACCACTACATATGTATTTTTCCTGGAGATTTTTGGTGTACACAGTTAGAACACTTGTGTTCATGTTCACTGTACACAAAATTCAGATTTTTAAAATTTATTTGCTATTTTTATTCAACCAGAAGCATATGAGCTCGGGTTCAGAAACACCTTGTCAAACCAAAAAAATGAGAGAAGATTTTTTTTTGATAAAGAACATATATTAATATCGCGGAGATACCAATTACATCTAGCCCTCTACAACAACGTCATGTCCTAATGGTATAAAGGATGCACACATAAAAAAAGAATTACAAAAAACAAAAGTCTCGCTACAGTGATCCATTTCTTGAAATAGCAACACTGTCACCACTAATACAACACCTGAAGATCAACTTCTCCAAAAGCCACGCCTCAAAGAAGGAAACAATGCACAAACACTATCGTCGCCCGATCGTAGAACTTAGGTTTTCACTCTGAAAAAGTACTTACTCTCAAAACAATGCCTTCAACAAGAACATTGCCAGACACAACCAATTAAGGCCAGACCTTGAATTTTCACCTGAAAGATAAGACTCTGAACTTCTCATGTGTACCTAGCTAATTCCACAGCACCACCAAGATCCGACCATCATTGCTATTCCACCGATCTCGACTTTCATGACCTTCTTCGTCAGCACCATGGAAAGAAAACGAGCTGCATGATATTAACAACCAGCAAAGCTTCAAAGCGCTCACTCTGAAACCAAACAGTCGGATGAAAAACATGGGTGCGCACGACCTAAACCACCCAATCCAGCAATCTTCAGGCATGATTCGCACAATGAATTTTACCTGCACGACTTTCCGGAACGCGACAATCCATATTTAGTTAGGATTGTGGGAGTGCCATGGGCGGCACCGCCTCCGAAAATACAGAAACATTTTTACCTAGTAATATTTCGGCTAACCGAGTGTATATGTTGGGGGATGACCCCCGGTAGGCCAAAGGCATGCCAAACCGGATGGTTTGAGCTATCAAAGTACCGGTTTAAAGATTATTCCGTGCTGTGAAGCTAAGCTTTTGGCTAAGTAAATCTATACCGGTATCCCAGGAAGGGTATACCGGAATAGGCTAAGAAGGTACCGGATTACCGGTACAAGTTGCACTGTAGCACGTCGGCAAGACTGGTCAAAGATTCTCTCAAGAGCTAGAGGACAAGGATGAGCGAAGCACTTCAGCTTTAATCGAAGCTCTGAGGCAAAAGCAGATGATGACGTAAAAGGTACCGGAGGATGTCACTACTCCTGATTAAAGACATACCGGCGTCACCGGTAGCCAAAGAGGCTTTGTAAAGTAGTTTGTCTAGTCAAAGATGCCATTAGGGTTTCCTAGGGTTTCTTCCCCGTAAGCCACCCTCTCCCCTATATAAGGAGAGGGGCATGCCCTAACGCGGGCACGTCCGAGAGGAGAGCAAAAACCTGTAACCTTGTATGATCGTGAAATAGAGAGATCTAGAGGTGAGTTAGTCCTTGTGTTCTTCTTCTTCTACCTCTGGCCAAGGCCAAGTTCATCTAGATAGCATCCGGTAATCCATCCCATATAACCAAAACCCTCCCCCGAATCCTCGAGCGTCCATTCGGCCCCAACTTAAGCCATCCTATGGCATCTGTCCGTTCACCACGACGACAGTTGGCGCCCACCGTGGGGCCAGCAGCGGCGCTTGCTGGAGTTCATATTCGGGCGGGCCTCCTCACCATCTCCGGCGAGCGTGTGGTAAGTGGCCTCGTCTACCGCCTCAGCTCGCTGGACTTCATCAACGACAACGCTGGCTGCTTCTCCAACGGCGGTAAGTTCCCCAAGAACGGCCGCGTCATCGAGTTCGGCAGCCACCGCGTCTACCTCGGCACCGTCCCGGCGCGCTAGTGCCTCTCGCCGGTGCTGGTAGCACCGGACCCGCCAAGATCTGCTCGTGGGCTGCTCAACGGCTGCGCCGCCGGCAGCGTGGAAGTACTGGTGGTTGGCGCGGCTGACGCCGGCAAAGAGGTCGCGGCGGAAGGCGCTGGAAAGGCGAAGTCCACGCGCACGGCCAAACCGCCGACCGAGCGCGACCAAGGGGTTGCGAGTGCATCCACAGCGCCACCAGAGACTCCTCTCCAAGCGGCGATGAACGTGCTGGCGACGCTCATCGCACAGAACATCGACCCGGCGGCGGCTCAGGGGGAGCTGGAGGCGCAGCGGCAAAAGTTGCTCTCCGGGGGCGCGGACATCATCCGGGCGCAGCGCGAGCTGAACTTAACCCTACGAGAGTATAACGCTGCCCATGGCTTTGCTTCTGTCAGCGCTCAGCCTGCTAGAGTACCGGAAAACCGGCTTAGAGCTCGTAACCTAGATCAGGATCTACGTAAGGAAATTCTTGCCGGCAAAATTACCTCTGCATCTCTGAGCATCGTAGAGAAACCTAAGTACAGTAGCCCGGATAAAACCATAAAAGCTGCTAGGGCTGCAGTAGAGTTGTGTGACTCGCTTACCGGAGATGCTTTAGCAAAACAACAAGATCGTGTTAGGGAGTTGCTTGACATGATTCAGGAACAAAATGCTGAGTTTGCTAGGGTAAACAAAGTACCTGCGGCATCAAAATCTGTGCGATCGGCAAAGAATGCCAGAAGCAAGTCCCATGGGCAGGCATCGTCCCCCCATCCGGACAGAAGAGGAGAAAAAGAAGTGAATGCGCAACAAATGACTGTGTACGATCCGGTACTTGCCGGAAAACAACAAGCCGGGCGGCACGAGGCCGAAAGAAAAAGGCAAGGGGCAGGTCGTGGCTATGCCGGAAATGGCTATGCCGGGAATGAGTATGCCGGTAGAGGTGAAACCGGGAAAAATTATCATGCACCAAGAACCGCTTATGTTGAAGAGGAAATGCCACCACCAAGGTACCGACAGGCAAGAGCCACGGTGCCGGAACGTTACGATGAAGCTGATTCAGCAACTGAGAGGGTCGCAGCCTACCGGAACCCATTGGGGGAACGCGTAGGGGAAAGACGCCTACCAGAACGGGATGCGAGGCACCGGCTGGATAGGGTATACTTGTCTGAAATGATCGAGGCAGAAGGTCCTCCGGGACCAAAATGCTTTGGCCCACGGATCATGAAAGAGGAACCACCGGTTTGCAACTTCCAGTTGCCCCGTGACACAAAAACATATGATGGCACCACTAAGCCGGAAGACTGGCTTGCGTACTCACGTGGATCGCAGTTTATGTTGCTGGCGGCGGAGGAACCGTAACAGGCGGAGGAAACCGGCGCTGGGTCGTGAGAATCGTACCATCTTTCCTGGTAGGACCGGCACACATCTGGCTTAACAACTTGCCAGCAGGGAGCATAAATGGATGGTTGGATTTTGAGGAAGCGTTTGTGAGTAACTTCAGCAGTACCTACCGAAGGCCCAACAGGCCACAGCAGCCCGCCCTGTGCGTGCAGCGCCCCAATGAAACAGACCGGGATTACCTGACCCGGTGGAACTCCACGAGGAACTCCTGTGAAGGGGTGATCGAGGCGCATGCCATTGCTTGGTTTTTCAATGGGTGCCGGAGAGGTTCGTCGTTGTGGCAAAAGCTGCAGCGAAACATGCAGGTAACTCTGGCAGAGATGATACATGTGGCAGATAGCTACGCATTGGGAGACCCAATGCAACCGGCAGTACAAGCTGATCCGGCGCAAACAAGCCAACCGCGCCAAGATCAATACCGGGATAACCGGCACAACAAGAGAAGGGAAGATTTTCCGGATCGAAGGTATGGTCCGCAGCAAGTAGCCGCGGTGCTGGATAATTCCAGCGCCAGCGGAAGCCAGAGGCAAAAAACCGGATCGCAGCCATGGGCGGGTCCTAAAAAACAATGGATTGAAAAGAAGCCGTGGGCAGAGAAAAAGAATTGGCAAGAAAATGCAAGACACACCATTGAATCAGCAATGAAACAACCATGCCGGTGGCACACTCCGAATCCGGCGAAGCCGGCAAACCATTTGACAAAAGATTGTTCCTGGACCAAATACTTGATGTTGAAAGGTGCGGTAAAAGATGTGCAAGCACAAGGCTGTACTACGTTGCTACCACCATCGCAAGACCTCTTGCGGCAACAACTACCACCGCCACCACCGCTTACCGGAGCAAATGCTCTACCGGTACAGCCTCAGCCAAACCGGCAGCAGCACCAGCAAGTTCATCAGGTGGGAGATGGCAATGGCCAACCGCCACCGCCGGCACCTTTGGGCCGGAATATTTACCAGGATCCGGATATGTGCTGTGTTGTATTCGTTACTGAGCCAACAGACAAGCTAAGTGTGCGACGCCGTTCCATGGAAGTGAACGCAGTAATGCCGGCAGTTCCGAAATACATGTTGTGGTCAGATCAGGAAGTCACCTGGTCGTTCAAGGATCACCCTAAGATTATGCCAAACCCAGGTGGTTACGCTCTTGTCGTGGACCCAATCATGCATGGCCCAACGACTCGAGTCAAGTTCAGCAAAGTGCTGATAGATAATGGAAGCAGCATAAATATCATGTACCGGCACACAATGCATACGCTGGGAATAACAGAAAACATGCTACAGCCAACTCACACAACGTTCCACGGAATTGTTCCGGGCCTGTCCTGCTCGCCCATGGGAAAAGTCCGGGTGGATGTGTCATTCGGAGGACGCGACAATTGCCGGGTCGAAAACCTTTTGTTCGAAGTGGTGGACCTAGACAGTCCCTACCATGCACTGCTAGGGAGACCGGAATTGGCAGCGTTCATGGCCACAACTCATACGGCGTATCTTAAGATGAAGATGCCGGCACCTCGTGGACCCTTAACTGTGGTGGCAAACTACAAAGTCTCACTGGAAACCGCTTCCGCCGGATCAAACCTGGTAGAATCGCTGGTGATCGCAGAGGAAAAAAGAAGGATGGAAACTGCGGTTGCGGTGGCTCAGTCCTCACAACTGAGCTTAGCGGCAATGAGTGGCAACTTGGGAACACCATCGTTCAAGCCAACCAAGGAGACAAATGACATTGTGCTGGATCCGGCATACCCTGAGCGTACCGTTCGTATCGGTGCTGGCCTGAGTGAGGCATAGGAAAGCGCGCTCGTCAACTTCCTCCGTGAGAATCGGAATATCTTTGCCTGGTCTACCGATGACTTGGTTGGTGTTCCGAGGGAGTTGGCTGAGCACTCTCTAAATGTCCGAAAGGATGCAAAGCCGGTAAGACAGCCCTTACGCCGGTTCGCTGAAGACAGGAGAAAAATCATTGGAGAAGAAGTGACAAAGTTGTTGGTTGCCGGTTTTATCGTGGAAGTACTGCATACCGAATGGCTAGCCAATCCGGTGCTGGTCGAGAAGAAAAAACAAGAGGAACCCAAAGCTCCAAAGGTGTGGTGCATGTGCATCGACTACACCAACCTGAACAAGGCTTGTCCGGAAGATCCTTTCCCTTTACCCCGGATCGATCAAGTGATTGAATCTACTGCTGGCATGCTTATTCCGGTTTCCACCAGATTCCCCTGAAAAAGGAAGATCAAATAAAGATTGCGTTTATTACCCCGCACGGGGCTTATTGCTATGTCACTATGCCTTTCGGTTTGCGCAACGCTGGTGCAACGTACCAGCGTTGTATGCAAAAATGCTTGTTTGATCAAATTGGAAAGAATGTGCAAGTCTATGTGGACGATGTCGTGATAAAAACTAAGGTAAAAGAGACCTTGACCGATGATCTGAGGCAGACATTTGATAACTTAAGAAGGTTCCGGATGAAACTCAATCCGGCAAAATGCACCTTCGGTGTCCCTACCGGCAAATTGCTTGGTTTTCTCGTATCAAGCCGGGGTATTGAGGTTAATCCGGTAAAAATCCGGGCAATCGAAAGAATGACTATACCACAAGATCTCAAGGATGTGCAAAAGTTTACCGGAAGCCTGGCATCACTAAGCCGGTTCATAAGAAGGTTGGGAGAAAAAGCTCTGCCGCTCTATGCTTTGATGAAAAAATCCGATACCTTCGTCTGGACCCCTCAGGCAGACGCAGCATTTAAAGAAGCTAAAAACAATGCTAGCCACTGCGCCGGTGTTGGCTTCGCCTTTGGAAAGGGAGCCCATGTTGTTGTACATAGCGGCAACCAACCGGGTCGTGAGTGTTGTGGTTGTAGTGGAAAGAGAAGAGGAAGGAAAAACCGTGCAAAGGCCGGTATACTACCTGAGCGAGGTGCTCTCCCTGTCAAAACAAAACTACCCTCATTTCCAGAAAATGACCTATGGCGTGTTCATGGCCGCCACGAAGCTTAAGCATTACTTTGAGGAGCACCCCATGAAGGTGGTAAGTGAGGCACCCATTTCAGACATCATGTGCAACAAAGATGCTAGTGGCAGGATTGCAAAATGGGCAATTCAGCTGTCACCCTACGTGCCGGTATACGAAATAAGAGATGCCATAAAGTCACAAGCTTTGGCTGATTTCCTGGTCTATTGGGAGGAAATGCAATACAAGCCGCCGGAACAAAAAATAGAGTACTGGAATATGCACTTTGATGGATCCAAACTCAAGGAGGGTCTGGGTGCCGGTGTGGTACTCACCTCACCTAAGGGAGACCATCTCCGGTATGTTCTGCAAGTACATTTCAGGGCGTCAAACAACGTCGCTGAGTATGAGGCTCTGATTCATGGGCTTAAGGTCGCAAAAGAAATCGGAGCACACCGGATCATTTGCTACGGCGATTCAGATCTTGTGGTGCAACAATGTTCCGGAGATTGGGACGCAAAAGATACCAACATGGCCTCATACCGGTTTCATGTGCAAAAGATTGCCGAATTCTTTGAGGGGTGCGAGTTTCATCATGTACCTCGGGCGGAAAACGAAGCCGCGGATGCTTTATCCAAGCTGGGGTCGTCCAGGCAGGAAAATCCTCCCGGAATAGCCTTGGCTCACTTAAGGATACCATCGATCAAACCGAGTCCGGAATCGGAGTCAATCTTTGTACCGGAGTCACACGTTGTGCCAATGGACATTGACGAAGGAAACCCGGGGACTGTTCCGGCAAACCCGGGGACTGCGGTGTCCATACCGGAAGAAGCAATGCTAGTGGATAATATGGAGTTAGACGTACCGATGTTCCTGGTTCGGGAAGCACCGTCTTGGGTTAAACCTATTAAGGAATTCCTAGTCAAAGGCACCTTGCCGGTTGATGAAAATGAATCGAGAAGGGTCCAGAGGAGGTACAAAGCATATACCATCATCAACGGTGAGATGTACAAGAGAAGTGTTACCGGTGTCCTCCAAAGATGTGTGGAACCGGAAGAGGGAAAAGAGATGCTTGTGGAGATTCACCAAGGGGAATGTGGGCATCACGCTTCGTCAAGGGCGCTGGTGGCAAAAGCGTTCCGGCATGGGTTCTACTGGCCCACTGCTATGGAAAATGCTGAGGATTTGGTACGAAAATGCAACGGGTGCCAGAGGTACGCCAAGCAGAACCACACCCCATCATCCGGTTTAAAAACCATACCGTTAACTTGGCCATTCGCTGTTTGGTGCCTTAACATGGTTGGCCCATTCAAAACTGCAAGGGGAAGCATGACCCACATCCTGGTAATGGTGGATAAATTCACCAAGTGGCTAGAGGTAAAACCTATCGCAAAGTGTGATGGGCATACGGCAGTGAAATTCTTGAAAGATGTCATCTTGCGGTATGGATACCCGTATAGCATCATGACTGACAATGGCACAAATTTTGCTCAAGGATAATTCAAGCGATTCTGTGAGGATAACAACATCCGGTTGGATCTGTGTTCAGTGGCACACACCCGCAAAGCAACGGCCAAGTGGAAAGAACAAATGCGCTAGTGCTTTCCGGCATAAAACCGAGGCTCATCGAACCTCTCGAAAAGACACCGAGATGCTGGCTCGATGAGCTACCATCAGTGCTGTGGAGCATAAGAACGACTCCGAATCGGTCTACCGGATACACTCCATTCTTCATGGTTTATGGGGCAGAGGCCGTGATACCGACTGATATCATCCATGATTCACCAAGGGTTCAGCTCTATACCGAAGAAGAGGTAAAAGAGGCCCAAAAAAACGATGTGGACTTGCTAGAAGAAGCAAGAGAGCTGGCTTTAGCAAGAACAACCATTTACCAGCAGAACCTCAAGCGCTATCATAGCCGGAAGGTTAACCCGAGGGTGTTCCGGGAAGGAGATCTGGTGTTACGCCTAGTGCAGCACACTGAGGGACGCCACAAACTCTCACCTCCATGGGAAGGACCATTCATTGTGAGCAAGGCTCTGCACAATGATGCCTACTACTTGATCGATGCACAGGAGTCGAAGAAAGGAAAGGCGGACAGATCCGGAGATGCAACCAAGCGTCCATGAAACATAGCGTTGCTGCGTCCCTTTTATTCCTGAAGATGTGCTGTAAGGAGTTCCTTTTTGTACCTTATTTGCTATGAATAAAATATGTCGGCACCTCGAATGAATCTCGAGGACTGCCTCTACCAAAACTACATGTAACATGTTTATTTTTTCAGTATACCGATTGCTTGTTGGATATTTTCGTTTTCCGGTATAGTAGCGTGCTAAACCTACCGGAGTCTTCGACTTTGCTGCTGTCCGAAACCCGGCTTCATGGCAAGCAAGATAAACCGGAAGGAACTAAGCACGTGAAACACGAAAAGAGGGAGTGAGAACAAACAATCCGGAAAAAGTTTAACTAACCCCGGCTATACCGGTTTTTTGTGAAAGATTTCGAGTTATTTCTAAGTTCAAGAAAGTGTTCGCTTGGCAAAAGAACTTTGTGACTCATACGCCAAAACACCCAGAGAGGTAGGCAGAGCCAAAGCAAAAGAACCAAGTGTGCATCAAATTGGATGCGGAAACAATTCCGGAATCTTCACAGAGCAAGATAAAAGCAAACAATAAGCAAAGTGCTAAGGTAGCATACGAACTTAACTTGATAAGTAACCGGTATGAGATACCGGCAAAATAAAGTGTAGCACAACCAAAAGGATTGGCAAGTATTATATTACATCAAAGACCCCGGCATACCGGGGTAGAGTTTAACCAACGTTGTTTTCAGCCAACAGATATAACAGGTGCAAAGTGAGAATATCTAAGCAACAGGGGGCTGCGGGCCGGCTTTGGGAACTTCCGGAGGGGCATCGCCTTCTCCGGCTGCCTCATCCTCCTCATCAACGTCTTCTTCCTCGTCGTCAGTGAGTGCGTCCCTAACGTCGGGAGGAGGAGGGATGAAGGTGCGGATCTGGGCGAATTCCGCAATCCGGTAGGCGCGGTCCTTCCGCTTTGCGGTGAGGACTGGATCCTTGTCAGTGGCCGCGTCGCCGCGAAGGCTGTGGAGGGCGTCCAGATCCAGTTCTTCGTACCAAGAACAGGCGATGCGTAGCGCTGCATCTGCTCCGGCACGGGCCGCTGAGCACTTCCACTCACGGATCCTCCGGCAAGCATCCTTCAGGCGATCGGAGATGAGCGTCACATTGGTCGGAACGGCTTCCCCAGGCCACATCACCTTGAAGATCTGCATGGCCACATCCTGCAGATCGACCAAGTGCCGGTCCACAGCTCGCATGTGCTGGATCCGGGCGGCAAGCGCGACCAAGTGGTCATAAGCGTCCTAGGGCGCATCCGAAGTGCTCATAGATTGCTCAGCCCTACGCTCTGCGACCTTCTTGAAGGCATGCGGCTGTGAGTCCGGGAAAAGCTCTGCGAGAAGCGAGAGAAGAAAGGATAAGGACATATTACCGGAAGATATAAGCTGATAAGCAAAAGAGGAAAGGAAAAAAGACTTACTGAGAGCCAACGCATCGGCCTGCATGACCAACCGGTCATACTCAGCCTGATCCGTGGTAAGGGCAGTGATCCGGGCTTCCGCTTCCTTCCGCGCCCGGGTCTCCTCCTCCAGCCCCATCCGCAGTTGTGCGCTCGAATCAGTGAAGTCCTTGAGCGACTCATCCAGCTTGGCTTCCACGGCAGCCTGGGCCTCCTTGAGCTCCCGCGCGTGCCGGAGCACAGCCTCCACAAGGTTATCCTTCAGCTCAGCGGAGACCTTCTCCTGAGCATCCAGGGCCTTGCGGTGCTCAAGGGCAAGCCTCTCCTGTTCAGCTGTAACCCGGAAGAACAAAGGATTAGCAACAAGAAACCGGTAGGTTCAAAAAAGGAAAAACTTAAAAAACAAGAGATGGTACCTTTAAGCGCGGAGAGCTAGGCAGTGAGGTCCTCGAAGGAGGCTTCCGGAAGAGCTGGTGTGCAAAGAATTTGTAAGTACGGAAAGGAAAAGGCAACCGGTAAAAAAAAAGCCGGAGGCGCAGAAGCTAACCTTTGCACTTGCTGTGGGCCTCAGAGAGGTACCGATGCTCCCACAGAAGCTCCTCGAAGAGTTGCTTCCGATTCTCCAGCGTGCCCTGTTCAAGAAAAAAGGTTCCGGTAAGGCTATGCCGGCAATCAAAAAGCTTCGCGCTAAGAACTACGCACTTAACCCGAAACTCGGGGACTGGCTATGCCGGATTTTTGTGTTTTTAAGTAAAGTTTCGCGCTAAGAACTGCGTTCTCAACCCGAAACTCGGGGACTGGGAGGATATATACATAAAGATGGAAGATTGAAACCGGCATATATTTTAAGAGCTTTGAAGTTTGTGCAACTTACCACCACGTTGTTGTTGGCGTCATGCCACGCGGTGTCAAACTCTTTGACCGCGCGCATGAGCCGGCCAAGGTGTTGCCCGGTGCTCCGAGGGCCAGCAGGATCAACCATCGGTAGCTTATCCTTCCCGAGGCCGCGCGTCGCTGGGGACAGATCTGCTTGATTCCACTTTTCAGCGTATTCGAGCAGATGGCCCAGGTTGGCTTCTCCGCGGTTAAGCTCGGTTATCCGGCCCAGCTGAGCTGAGGCCGTCTCGCCGTCCACAATGGCGGCGCGGCCGGTGTGCAGTACAAGAGACGGCGAGCCGGAAGAAGGAGAGGTTGCTGTTGTGACCACCACAGCAAGTTGCTGGCGGTGAGCTTGGCACCCTCTGGCGGAGTTGGCTTGGCGGCAGCGGGTGATGTCTACGGGTGCTTCTATTCTTGTAGACAGTGTTGGGCCTCCAAGAGCAGAGGTTTGTAGAACAGCAGCAAGTTTCCCTTAAGTGGATCACCCAAGGTTTATCGAACTCGGTGGAGGAAGAGGTCAAAGATATCCCTCTCAAGCAACCCTCGCAACCACAAAGCAAGAAGTCTCTTGTGTCCCCAACACACCTAATAGGTGCACTAGTTCGGCGAAGAGATAGTGAAATACAAGTGGTATGAATGAATATGAGCAAGTAGTAACGGCGCCGTAAAAGTGCTTTGCCGGCGTGCGTTGGTGGTAGTAATATTGCAGAAGTAAAGATGCGAAGAAACAGTAGAACAAGCAACTGATAGCGTATTTAGGAACAAGGCCCGTGGATCATACTTTCACTAGTGGACACTCTCAACATTGATCACATAACAGAATAAATAGATAGATGCTAGACTCTACACCCTCTTGTTGGATGATGAACACCACTAATCGTGTAGGATTACACGAACCCTCAATGCCGGAGTTAACAAGCTCCACAATATTCGATATTCATGTTTAAGTAACCTTAGAGTGCATGACAGATCAACATAACCAAACCAAGTACTAACATAGCATGCACACTCGTCACCTTCACGCTACGAAAGGAGGAATAGATCACATCAATACTATCATAGCAATAGTTAACTTCATAATCTACAAGAGATCACAATCATAGCCTACGCCAAGTACTACACGATGCACACACCGTCACCATTACACCGTGCAGGAGGAATAAACTACTTTAATAACATCACTAGAGTAGCACACAGATAAATTGTGATACAAAACACATTGCAATCATAAAGAGATATAAATAAGCACTTCACTATGCCATTCATAACAAGTGAATAAGTATTCCGTGAAATATAGCCTAAGAGACCCACACGGTGCACACACTCGTCACCTTTACACACGTGGGACAAGGAGTCTCCGGAGATCACATAAGTAAAATCCACTTGACTAGCATAATGACATCTAGATTACAAGCATCATCATATGAATCTCAATCATGTAAGGCAGCTCATGAGATTATTATATTGAAGCAAATTGGAGAGAGATGAACCACATAGCTACCGGTACAGCCCCGAGCCTCGATGGAGAACTACTCCCTCCTCATGGGAGACAGCAGCGTTGATGGAGATGGCGGTGGTGTCGATGGAGGAGCCTTCCGGGGGCACTTCCCCGTCCCGGCGGCGTGCCGGAACGTAGACTCCTGTCCCCCGCATCTTGGCTTCGCGATGGCGACGGCTCGGAAGGTTTTCTCTGGTTTCGTCCAACGTGGTAGGGTTTTCGCGACGGAGACTTTAAGTAGGCGGAAGGGCAAGGTCGGTGGAGTCCTCGGTGGGGCCACACACTAGGCCGGCGCGGCCAGGGCTTGGGCCGCACCGCCCTACTGTGTCCCCACCTCGTGGCCCCACTTCGTTTCCTCTTCGGACTTCTGGAAGCTTCGTGGAAAAATAGGACCCTGGGCGTTGATTTCGTCCGATTCCGAGAATATTTCCTTACTAGGATTTCTGAAACCAAAAACAGCAGAAAAAAGCAACTGGCCCTTCGGCATCTCGTGTGGTGACCCGGCATACCACTGCATGGTGTAGTATGCAAGTCTGATATAACACCAATGAAACACAGTTCCACGGGTATTATATCGCTCAGAGTGGTACAACAGAAACATATGCGGGTCCAAGGCATGTCTATAGAATTACAACATCGACTCCGTTACATAAGATCATCACAGCCTCCTACTTTACAATGAGGTAAAACTGCAAATAAACTCCAGAAGAACGACTCGTAGTATAGTCTTATCACGAACTCTATTTGTAGAGTATTTCACTAACTACAGAGGCTAAGAATAGACTCTAGCTAAATAGGAGCTAGGTTTAGGAAGCTAGTTCCCTTCTATGGCTAAACTAGGTTTTCTCCTTGTTGGATGTGGTATCTGACTCCACTGACGGGGTCCTGTCTCTTGAAGTAGTTGTTGACTCCTCGGCCTTTGAGTTGCACTGTAGATCCTCCTTCGATGCCTCCATTCCTAAGCAGGGGATTTAAGAGTGGGATGAGTACGAGCGTACTCAACAAGTTCATTATAGGAAAGAGGTGTTTAATGCACTAGCTACAGCATTAGACCATAAAGTCTAATACCAATGCAAGTTTTCATAACCATTTCTTCAAAAGGTTGCTTTTATTCGGAAGAACTATGTCCGTCAGCCTTCACCGGTTTACTAGAACTTCATGGAGCTCCTTTCCGGCCGCGTTCGTAGTTCCATATCCCGAACAGGGAGTGACAGTCACGGTTCTTTACACTCTGCAGAGGTGTGTTGCTTTACCCATAAGAGATCTTAACCTTGGTGCCAACCGGGCAGCTTTCCCGTCCACACTTCCTTTGGTGTGAGGCCCGGTATAAGGTCTAGCCAATCATGTTCCTCCGCTACCTCGAACACCCACCCTTTGTTGCATGCCCCGACCCCCGGGTCCACGCCGGTCCCATTATTCCCGTAATTTCAGGGTGGACCCCGACCACGACGACGTGTGCTGGGCTCTACCATACACTCCTACGCCGGTAGCCGCAACCCATCATAGACCGCATTACCGTGGGGAATTAGAATGGGATCCCCACCCTCCGGTTGTTCCGCAAGACACAACCGCTACGGCAAGCAATGCTTTACCGTGGGGAATTAGAATGGGATCCCCACCCTCCGGTTGTTCCGCCGTACACAACCGCTACGGTAAGCGCATCCGTTGATGAACGAGAGGTGGAAACACTTTTGACTACTCCATCCCACTCCGGATCTTATGGTTAACACGGGTATTACGGCACAAGAATCATCGGCGACATTTGTTGTTTAATCCTAGATGGATATAAACCCGTGCAATGGAACCTCCACCATATCAACACAATCCATGGTTCCATTGCCCACCACATAGTCATATTCATAGTTATGAAAATAGTGGTTTTGATTTTTATGCAATAGTGATAACCATAATACTTTGCAAGTAATTTGATAGAAATACTCAAATGGCATGAGCAAGTGATGAACTTGCCTTTCTTGACCGCAAGATTATGCGTGCAAGGTCTTCGACACGCAATAACTCCAAATTCTGAAATAGCATCATCGTCCGGTAAGGACGATGTTTAAAAGATTGGCAAGGATGCAAAAAATGCATAAGTATGAGATGCAATCGCTCTAAGCGTGACCTAACCCCGATGATTTAGGATCAGTGAGTTGTAATGATTGGTTTAGGGTGTGTTGCACTTTTTAGAGTGATTCACAAACAAGGTTCTTATTCAGGTAGGATTACTTGGCATTATAACAGTGGAGATAATAAGGCATAGTAATCAATTGAGCACACAAAGAATGATAATTGGCTTAATGTTTAACAAGTAAAGAACAACGTGGTCGGTTTTAGTACTATATGGCATGGTTAATGATTAATTGTCATATACTTTAAAAGGATAACTTTTGAAGAACATGTTCTTAAATAAAGAACAAGTATGATAATTAGGTTAATGGGGTTCTATGGTTGACTATGGTTTCATTTAGTTGCTGGAATAGGTTTTGAATGGATCCCAACAAAGTTGGATTCGTCAATACCTAGGGCTTGTAAGGTTAAGATAAGCCTAGGCATCCTAAGCAATTCATTATACATGGTTGTTGTCAAGGTTGGTTTATCTTGCTAATGATAGCTAGCTAAGGTTGATAGGTCTTTATAAGCAGGGTTGGTGATGATTCCTTCTTTACTTCAAAAGAATAACTTTTGAAGAACATACTTCTTAGGTAATAAGAAGTATTTCAATTATTGGTGTGGTATCTAGGGTTTACTATTGGATCTACTAAGTAAGGAATGGTGGTTTCCTAAATAGGAGGATTAATAATTATCTCACACTAATAGGGTTTAGTGGGGTATGGTTAGGTAATGCAAGATACTGGCATGGTTGCTATTAGGATTCATCACTATGGTGTGATGCTAATTAAAGTTACTTAAAGATGATAATTCTAAGGATATGAGCTAGGGTTTGCATTTGGTTGACCCTATTTGATCAACTAGGTTTAGTGGTATGCATAGATGGAATACAAAATTGCTAGTGATAGGGTTCTACATTTTATGTGGACATAGGTATGTCTTTTAGTTGCTAATGATGGCTCTATGATTTGAAATAAAGTACCATGATCACCTGTTCTAACCTTGGGTTTAGGTTAGAAGCAAATTAGGGTTCACATGTAATAATGGAACTAGGGTTCCTAATTAATTTAGGGTTTTAGGAGTCACATGAAATGATGAGGTTATCACTTTATTTATAATGGAACTAGGGTTTCCTAATCACCCTATAATTATTGGATTAATAACTTCATTATAAATTTGAAGTTATTAATAACTTAGAAATAAAAATAATATTGAATTTGGCTTTTTATTATTTTTATAATGGATTAATAATTAAGATAATTATTAATTAGGGTTTAAAATCCTCCTAATAAGGATTTAATAAGTTAATGGTAAAGGAAAATTAATTTTAATGTTTTCCTTATTTTCTTACTGGTTTTTATTTATTTTATGAAGTTTTTCTAATTTCTGAATTTTTAATTGCATTTAGAATTAAAGGAAAAGGCTTAAATAACAAGTATAAAATAATTGAATTTTTATTAAAAATAAAAATTTCATTTTATATTTTTATTGGATAGAGTTTTCTTTTCTAAGAATTTTAATATCTTATTTATATTTTTCTGACTTAAATTGGATTATCTAGATTTATTTGAAGTTGCAGTAATTTTCTGGAATTTAATTTTAAACAACAATAACTAAAGATACCGGTTGGATTATACCTACCAAGACTGACTGGTGGGGTCATTGACCAAGTCAGTTGCCACGCTGAGCAACGACCGGTCAAAGACTCGAGACGGCCCCACGGCCACGTAGATCATGCCGGCGGCTCAACGCCGGCGGACAACCGATGACGGCGCCGCCGATTTAAGGCAACCCCGGACGCGAAACGAACGTCTACGCACTCCCCGTGACGCACTGAGTTTCTTGGTGGTGTTGGTTTCTCGAGTGGGGCACCGGAGCATCGCCGGAGAACCAACCCGCAGCGGAGAAAATCCGGCGAGGTCTCAAAATTGGCCTACTGCATGCTGAACGATGCAATTAAGGGAGCCCTGGACGCGTATTCTTACCCTGAGGCTGATGGTGTAGTCGCCGGTGAGGATTGGGGGCGGATTCGAGCTGAGTTTCGCCGATACCGGCGATCACCGGCGCAGGAAGATCTTCAAATTGGCTCGATAGAGAATGATTCGGCTCGATTCCTTGTACTGGAATGCTCTCCTCATCTTGGCGAAGCTCCAGAGCCACACCATGGACCTTCGGTTCGTCTTCATCGACGGCTAGCCGGAGAAGGATCCGACAGCGACCCCGGTGTGTGGAGAAAATGGAGAGAGATTGAGGTTCTGAGAGAGATTGTGGTGAGGTGTCGAAGATCGAGCACTCCACGATGCTCCTCTCGGTGGTTTTATAGCCCGTGGCGTGCTCTGAGATGACGGCACGTCGCCGGTGACGGCACAGCTGTGGCGGTGACATTGGCGGGGTTTCTGGCACGATTCCACTCGTATTTGGATCAGCTCGGACGCGGCGAGTCTTGAATTTGTTGTTGAGCGGGTCTCTGGCGTCCGCGCACATCCTTATCGGCGACGAGGTCGTGGCCGACTGGCACAGACGCGGTGGCAAGCTCGGGAAGGAGAACGAAGACGATTGTCTTCTAATTTGGAGACCGTTTCATGATGGGCTGGTTTGGGCTCGTGGCCGGGCCGCCGTGGGTGGGCTGCTCGTGGGCCGCACGGCCGGGTAAGGTCCAGGTGAGACTCTCTCCTTTTTCTCTTTTATTTATTTTCTCGTTTTATATAATTTTCTGTTTTCAAATTTACCAAATTGAACTCATGTTTGAATTCTATTGTTTCTGGCAGGTGTCTCAATTGTGTTATTTCAATAAGCATATAGTACAGTAACTATTTCACCACTTTCTTATTTGTAGAAAGTATTTTATATTTGATTAAATTTAATACATGTAGAATTTCTCAAAATATCTAATGGACATGAGTTTATTTTCTTAATTAAATTTCCTTTTCTTTATAGATTAGAACTTTTGGAATGATTGGAGTTAATTTTGTTAACTCAGAGTATCTCATAAATTGTTATTAGTGCTTGGTTTCTATTTGACAAATTAATCACTTGCATGTTAGTTCATGTGAGCAACATTTTATTTAAGGTTTTGTAGGTTTGATGGTAACCCATATTCATTAGCATTTGTGTTATGGTCTATTAACACTTTGAATTATCTAGAGTAGATATTACTCTCTTCAAGGTTGGGTCTTAATTATATAGATCAATGGTTGGTATGAGTGGTTATTCACCACACATGGGTTTTAATTGTGAGTATAAGCACTAGATGTTTCTTAGGTTTAATTAGTGAAGCATAGAATTTAGCTAATGAGTAATTCTAGGGTCCTAATTATATTCACCTAATAGCATGTGGTTTGGAACTCAAATGTGAACTAGGTTTATGGTATAATTCTGGGTGGTAGAATTGAGATGCCATCACATTGCATTTGCTAGGTTTTAATCTCCCTTAACCAAAATAAGATGATTACTTACTTTAATTATTATTATTCTATTTAGTTGTGAAGGATCTGAGAATTGATTTTATCTTCTACCAATCAACTTCTATTATTATCCCCAATTTATCATTAAAGTAACTATATTGGTAATAATTCTTTTTATAGTTAACTTTGGTCAAATGGATTGATGGTTTCTCACCATAATGAGTATGAAGTTTTACTCTAAGGTTTTCTTAGGTTCTTTGATTTATGAAGTATAGATATGGTAGGATTCTACTGATGTTCACCAAGTGTTTCACAAGTAAAGGTTGGAATATAATTCTAGGGTTGCTTACTAGTTACCTCCCTATGATTTCATGTGGTGAATGATATCTATTTATCCTATTAGGGTTTATTCTCAATACCTCAAGTTCTTAGGGTTTACTGAGCATCACTCAATTTATAATGATCAAGGTTTGGCTTCCTACATTATTTCTAATGGAATGGGTTCTCACTTCCATGATCAAGCATTGTCTTGATCAACTAAGATATATCACTTCTATTTTACTTTCTAGGATGGTCATGGTTGTCTCAATAGTTTTATATCCCAGGAAAATGCCTGAGATATTTACTTAAAGTTCCCTGAAGAACTCGATGGTTTAACCATTTGGATATTTGAGTAGATAGAACTAGGATTAGTATGGATGGTCTCTCTCATTTGGGAAGGACTTCAATGCTAACCTAATATTAGGCTCCATAGAGGTTGATGTGATCATCAAGATCTATGTTTAACGTTAATGGTTATCTCTCTCTAGGGTTGTCTTGAAGATGATGATTTGAATACTTGGATGTATATCCAAGGTTTAACTCAAGTTTTGTTATTGCTTCTTTAATAATTATAATAGAACTCTCACCTCTCTAGGTTTGATGTATAACTATTTGGAATAGAGAAGAATTATATTTCTTGAGTGGATCTCCTTGTTATTATTCCAATGTTGAAATGGAATGGATACCATGAGGTTCATGATAGGATCAAGGATTAGTTTAAGACATGGAGAAGATGAGGGAAGAATGGTTTCTCAATTTTATTGTTACTTGATTTGTAATTGAACTGGTGTTCATATATTATGACAAGGATTACCATATTGTAATCTTTATAAGATCAAGTAATTGATCATTGAGTAAAGTGTTGTTGTGTTGATTACTAGTTCCATTTTATCTAACCCCTTGGATCAAATCATCTCTACCCAAAACAAGGTTTAAGCAAGGTCACATTGAGGTTTATAGCGCTTGACTTGATGAGCTACTTCAATTCCACCAAGGTCAAGTGAAACTTCGATTCATCGTGATCGTTTTACTTTAAAGCGCGAAAATTCCCTGCATTTTCTATGCATGAATGCAATGCACACATCTGTTTCCTCTATTTTTGTAACCCCATTACCTGGGATATTACAGTCTCTACCCCTTAAACTAAACTTCGTCCTCGAAGTTTGAACTCTCCTACGTTTCGGAGTGTGGACCTGACTTGTACAGACTACTTCTTTTCTCGAACTCCGTGGTGATCTCACTGGATATAATTGAATATATCCCTTGTCCAGATTCTTCCTGGAATCCATTAGTGTATGTCTTTGAACATTAATTTCTTACTCCAGTTCTATGATTTTTTTCTGGAATCTAATAATACTTGTCTCTGAACCATGGCTCTTACTTTGATTCATTGATTTCTTCCAACTATTATAATCTTGTTTCCTATCTCATTGAAGATTCAATGATTGGGACTTCTTCTTGTCCTGGGCAGTCTTTATTGAGGACTAATTGGATAACATTCTCCTATTTGATAAAATAGGTCTTTGTTTTCCCTTACCATCAAAATTGCAGTAATGTTACTTAATGGGTCCTAACTATGGAATTGATTGTGATGGTTTATTTTCCTAAGAATGGATTAGACTCATTTAGTCCATCCAATCATGGTTTATAGTTGATACCTCTAACTATTTTGGGTTATTTAGGTTCCATGAAAGGAATCATTCAATTAGACTTTAGTTTTGGTATGGTCAATCTACTTCAGTCTTTGGCCTTCTTGAGCTGTATTTGGTTTATGGTATTTTCTTCGTCCAACTTCTTTATGCTTAACTTACTTGAGCTTTCGTACTTCTGAGTAAATACTACCCACTTTCTCAAGTTATAGTCCACTTCTTACTTCCTCAAGGTATGAATCTCTGCTTTTGGTCTGACATCTTTCTCGAAGGTAGTGTTCAATAATCTTATGAAAATAAGATCGAACTTCCTCTTAGTTCAGACCTTCTTCTTCTATCTTGCTTAAAGTATTGAGTTATTTTACATCCAACTCAATCTTTACTCTACCCCTTTAAGTTTTCTTATGGTCTTCAACTCTGTTTCTTCCAACTATTGGACTTTTGATTAGAATATTGGTCTAGGTCTAGTTTATGGTTTGTACTCTTCTAGGTCTTGTGAAGAATATTTGTGGTGCATCCACTCAATTGTGGACATCCTATGTTAATCATTCGACTAAATGATTATAGGTCACTGTTATTTGGCTAACAAAATTTTTATTTGTTCACAAACTTTTGTTACAACTAATTAAATCGTGGACTATTTGTAATACCAACTGATACCAACTATGGTTATTATACCAACTGTGGCTATTTGATAACTAAAAATGGATTCTATTATAGGTTCTGATCAACTGGACGAGACATCTTCTACTTTATCTTGCAGTATTGATAATATACCTATTGTGGTCTTCTGATATCGACTATGGTCTTCTTATGTCTGCTATGATTTCATATGTCATCTTCCTTTCTTCGAGGGTTTATTGTTGCAAGAAAACCACTAGCTGACACTATGAATATAGTATCCTAAGTGATTTCCCATGCATTCCCTCTTCCATGCGGACTATGGATCTGCTTCAGCTTCACCATAATCACCATATTTCTTACCTTCATGCTTCTCATGTACTAAAGTACTCCTCTCGTTGAGGTAAAGCATGAATGTTGATTGGCACTTTCTTCGCAGTATTGTGGTTGCTTCCCACAACTTTGTTTCCTTTATCTGATGAACCTTCATCTTGTCTTCAAAATATACTGAATTCGTCACTTCCTCACACGAATATCATTACCCTCTAGATCTATAGCATTAAGTAAGAACTTGATATAGCAATGCATTTGCATATCAAAGTCAAACTTCATGTATGGATCTAGTCAAACAATGAAAATCCAATAAAATCCAAGAAGATTCAGCTTTGTGTTTATAGTACACACCATCATAAGCCTGAATAAAATAGTTGAGTATGACATCTCTAAACATCAGGCTCTGATGTGTAGTATATAACACCACATAAGATAGGTTTGTATCGTGATACTTAGCACGAATATGTGGATTTCTACTATTTATCTCAACATTTACCGTAATTGCACATTTGCAATGTGATAAACTTGAAACAAAGTGGCCTAGGATAGTTAAAGTTAACCTAGTTTTCTCTGGAAGTACTACTTATCTTCCATTTTGTTGAGAACTACTTCAATGATAGGTTTGGTTCTAACATCACTATTCTAGACACATAACTATTGGAATATAGCTCCTATACTTCCAAGTTATTGTATCGTAAGGCTATGGACCTAATGTTCTTGACACAGTTCCCATGGTTTTGGGACATAATTCTTGCACTATTGTTTAGCACTTGACTTCTTATTGTACTCCTCCAAAATACTTATAATGTTCTATTCCATCACATAATGATTCTCAGGTGAATCATATATGATTAACAACTCTACCATGTAAGTAATCATATTTTATTCATATCTCTCTTCCTTATCTCCCATGATTGACTCATCATGGTCTATACTACCCCATATGACTCATAGTTATCACTTACTATCAATTTGTTTCACACGTCTAGATAATTTTACTTACTCATTACTTATCTGGGTCTACATCTTCTATTAGGATATCTTAATTATCTTCATCAATTGATATAACTCCTATTACCAGTCTGGATAACTCTTACTTAATCATAACATATGTTGGTACACATCTTCCACTAGGATATCTTCCTTATGGTTGTATCCTCTCTTTGGACTACCATGTATTGTATACCAACTCGTGGTCTACTCATAATTATTTTAGGATGTAATGGTGTACTATATGTTTGGGATTAGTTAACTGACTTCACTTAGGAAGAATAGGAAGGAAAGTTTGACTCGAGTGTGTCAGGATTATTCTCAAGTGAATATCCATCTCAAGTCATAAGAATATTTGGTTTCCTAAGACAACTTCCTATATACACTACCAATCCTATAGGTCTCCTTTAAAGGGTTTTAATCCTAAGGTCAAAGCATTTGCTCTGATACTAACTGTGGTGACCCGGCATACCACTGCATGGTGTAGTATGCAAGTCTGATATAACACCAATGAAACACAGTTCCACGGGTATTATATCGCTCAGAGTGGTACAACAGAAACATATGCGGGTCCAAGGCATGTCTATAGAATTACAACATCGACTCGTTACATAAGATCATCACAGACTCTCCTACTTTACAATGAGGTAAAACCGCAAATAAACTCCGGAAGAACGACTCGTAGTCTAGTCTTATCACGAACTCTATTTGTAGAGTATTTCACTAACTACAGAGGCTAAGAATAGACTCTAGCTAAATAGGAGCTAGGTTTAGGAAGCTAGTTCCCTTCTATGGCTAAACTAGGTTTTCTTGGATGTGGTATCTGACTCCACTGACGGGGTCCTGTCTCTTGAAGTAGTTGTTGACTCCTCGGCCTTTGAGTTGCACTGTAGATCCTCCTTCGATGCCTCCATTCCTAGCTGGGGATTTAAGAGTGGGATGAGTACGAGCGTACTCAACAAGTTCATTATAGGAAAGAGGTGTTTAATGCACTAGCTACGGCATTAGACCGTAAAGTCTAATACCAATGCAAGTTTTCATAACCATTTCTTCAAAAGGTTGCTTTTATTCGGAAGAACTATGTCCGTCAGCCTTCACCGGTTTACTAGAACTTCATGGAGCTCCTTTCCGGCCGCGTTCGCAGCTCCATATCCCGAACGGGAGTGACGAGTCACGGTTCTTTACACTCTGCAGAGGTGTGTTGCTTTACCCATAAGAGATCTTAACCTTGGTGCCAACCGGGCAGCTTTCCCGTCCACACTTCCTTTGGTGTGAGGCCCGGTATAAGGTCTAGCCAATCATGTTCCTCCGCTACCTCGAACACCCACCCTTTGTTGCATGCCCCGACCCTGGGTCCACGCCGGTCCCATTATTCCCGTAATTTCAGGGTGGACCCCGACCACGACGACAGTCGCTGGGCTCTACCATACACTCCTACGCCGGTAGCTGCAACCCATCATAGACCGCATTACCGTGGGGAATTAGAATGGGATCCCCACCCTCCGGTTGTTCCGCAAGACACAAGCTGCTACGGCAAGCAATGCTTTACCGTGGGGAATTAGAATGGGATCCCCACCCTCCGGTTGTTCCGCCGTACACAACCGCTACGGTAAGCGCATCCGTTGATGAACGAGAGGTGGAAACACTTTTGACTACTCCATCCCACTCCGGATCTTATGGTTAACACGGGTATTACGGCACAAGAATCACTCGGCGACATTTGTTGTTTAATCCTAGATGGATATAAACCCGTGCAATGGAACCTCCACCATATCAACACAATCCATGGTTCCATTGCCCACCACATAGTCATATTCATAGTTATGAAAATAGTGGTTTTGATTTTTATGCAATAGTGATAACCATAATACTTTGCAAGTAATTTGATAGAAATACTCAAATGGCATGAGCAAGTGATGAACTTGCCTTTCTTGACTGCAAGATTATGCAGGCAAGGTCTTCGACACGCAATAACTCCAAATTCTGAAATAGCATCATCGTCCGGTAAGGACGATGTTTAAAAGATTGGCAAGGATGCAAAAAATGCATAAGTATGAGATGCAATCGCTCTAAGCGTGACCTAACCCCGATGATTTAGGATCAGTGAGTTGTAATGATTGGTTTAGGGTGTGTTGCACTTTTTAGAGTGATTCACAAACAAGGTTCTTATTCAGGTAGGATTACTTGGTATTATAACAGGGAGATAATAAGGCATAGTAATCAATTGAGCACACAAAGAATGATAATTGGCTTAATGTTTAACAAGTAAAGAACAGTGGTCAGTTTTAGTACTATATGGCATGGTTAATGATTAATTGTCATATACTTTAAAAGGATAACTTTTGAAGAACATGTTCTTAAATAAAGAACAAGTATGATAATTAGGTTAATGGGGTTCTATGGTTGACTATGGTTTCATTTAGTTGCTCGGAATAGGTTTTGAATGGATCCCAACAAAGTTGGATTCGTCAATACCTAGGGCTTGTAAGGTTAAGATAAGCCTAGGCATCCTAAGCAATTCATTATACATGGTTGTTGTCAAGGTTGGTTTATCTTGCTAATGATAGCTAGCTAAGGTTGATAGGTCTTTATAAGCGAGGTTGGTGATGATTCTTTCTTTACTTCAAAAGAATAACTTTTGAAGAACATACTTCTTAGGTAATAAGAAGTATTTCAATTATTGGTGTGGTATCTAGGGTTTACTATTGGATCTACTAAGTAAGGAATGGTGGTTTCCTAAATAGGAGGATTAATAATTATCTCACACTAATAGGGTTTAGTGGGGTATGGTTAGGTAATGCAAGATACTGGCATGGTTGCTATTAGGATTCATCACTATGGTGTGATGCTAATTAAAGTTACTTAAAGATGATAATTCTAAGGATATGAGCTAGGGTTTGCATTTGGTTGACCCTATTTGATCAACTAGGTTTAGTGGTATGCATAGATGGAATACAAAATTGCTAGTGATAGGGTTCTACATTTTATGTGGACATAGGTATGTCTTTTAGTTGCTAATGATGGCTCTATGATTTGAAATAAAGTACCATGATCACCTGTTCTAACCTTGGGTTTAGGTTAGAAGCAAATTAGGGTTCACATGTAATAATGGAACTAGGGTTCCTAATTAATTTAGGGTTTTAGGAGTCACATGAAATGATGAGGTTATCACTTTATTTATAATGGAACTAGGGTTTCCTAATCACCCTATAATTATTGGATTAATAACTTCATTATAAATTTGAAGTTATTAATAACTTAGAAATAAAAATAATATTGAATTTGGCTTTTTATTATTTTTATAATGGATTAATAATTAAGATAATTATTAATTAGGGTTTAAAATCCTCCTAATAAGGATTTAATAAGTTAATGGTAAAGGAAAATTAATTTTAATGTTTTCCTTATTTTCTTACTGGTTTTTATTTATTTTATGAAGTTTTTCTAATTTCTGAATTTTTAATTGCATTTAGAATTAAAGGAAAAGGCTTAAATAACAAGTATAAAATAATTGAATTTTTATTAAAAATAAAAATTTCATTTTATATTTTTATTGGATAGAGTTTTCTTTTCTAAGAATTTTAATATCTTATTTATATTTTTCTGACTTAAATTGAATTATCTAGATTTATTTGAAGTTGCAGTAATTTTCTGGAATTTAATTTTAAACAACAATAACTAAAGATACCGGTTGGATTATACCTACCGAGACTGACTGGTGGGGTCATTGACCAAGTCAGTTGCCACGCAGGCAACGACTGGTCAAAGACTCGAGACGGCCCCACGGCCACGTAGATCATGCCGGCGGCTCAACGCCGGCGGACAGCCGATGACGGCGCCGCCGATTTAAGGCAACCCCGGACGCGAAACGAACGTCTACGCACTCCCCGTGACGCACTGAGTTTCTTGGTGGTGTTGGTTTCTCGAGTGGGGCACCGGAGCATAGCCGGAGAACCAACCCGCGGCGGAGCAAATCCGGCGAGGTCTCAAAATTGGCCTACTGCATGCTGAACGATGCAATTAAGGGAGCCCTGGATGCGTATTCTTACCCTGAGGCTGATGGTGTAGTCGCCGGTGAGGATTGGGGGCGGATTCGAGCTGAGTTTCGCCGATACCGGCGATCACCGGCGCAGGAAGATCTTCAAATTGGCTCGATAGAGAATGATTCGGCTCGATTCCTTGTACTGGAATGCTCTCCTCATCTTGGCGAAGCTCCAGAGCCACACCATGGACCTTCGGTTCGTCTTCATCGACGGCTAGCCGGAGAAGGATCCGACAGACGACCCGGTGTGTGGAGAAAATGGAGAGAGATTGAGGTTCCGAGAGAGATTGTGGTGAGGTGGCGAATATCAAGCACTCCACGATGCTCCTCTCGGTGGTTTTATAGCCCGTGGCGTGCTCTGAGACGACGGCACGTCGCCGGTGACGGCACAGCTGTGGCGGTGACATCGGCGGGGTTTCTGGCACGATTCCACTCGTATTTGGATCAGCTCGGACGCGGCGAGTCTTGAATTTGTTGTTGAGCGGGTCTCTGGCGTCCGCGCACATCCTTATCGGTGACGAGGTCGTGGCCGACTGGCACAGACGCGGTGGCGAGCTCGGGAAGGAGAACGAAGACGATTGTCTTCTAATTTGGAGACCGTTTCGTGATGGGCTGGTTTGGGCTGTGCTGGGCCAGCGTGGGTGGGCTGCACGGCCAGGTAAGGTCCAGGTGAGACTCTCTCCTTTTTCTCTTTTATTTATTTTCTGTTTTATATAATTTTCTGTTTTCAAATTTACCAAATTGAACTCATGTTTGAATTCTATTGTTTCTGGCAGGTGTCTCAATTGTGTTATTTCAATAAGCATATAGTACAGTAACTATTTCACCACTTTCTTATTTGTAGAAAGTATTTTATATTTGATTAAATTTAATACATGTAGAATTTCTCAAAATAGCTAATGGACATGAGTTTATTTTCTTAATTAAATTTCCTTTTCTTTATAGATTAGAACTTTTGGAATGATTGGAGTTAATTTTGTTAACTCAGAGTATCTCATAAATTGTTATTAGTGCTTGGTTTCTATTTGACAAATTAATCACTTGCATGTTAGTTCATGTGAGCAACATTTTATTTAAGGTTTTGTAGGTTTGATGGTAACCCATATTCATTAGCATTTGTGTTATGGTCTATTAACACTTTGAATTATCTAGAGTAGATATTACTCTCTTCAAGGTTGGGTCTTAATTATATAGATCAATGGTTGGTATGAGTGGTTATTCACCACACATGGGTTTTAATTGTGAGTATAAGCACTAGATGTTTCTTAGGTTTAATTAGTGAAGCATAGAATTTAGCTAATGAGTAATTCTAGGGTCCTAATTATATTCACCTAATAGCATGTGGTTTGGAA
Organism: Lolium rigidum; assembly: GCF_022539505.1. Classification (NCBI taxonomy): domain Eukaryota; kingdom Viridiplantae; phylum Streptophyta; class Magnoliopsida; order Poales; family Poaceae; genus Lolium; species Lolium rigidum. The sequence goes on along the minus strand of NC_061511.1, from coordinate 172,304,587 downwards.
CTCAAATGTGAACTAGGTTTATGGTATAATTTCGGGTGGTAGAATTGAGATGCCATCACATTGCATTTGCTAGGTTTTAATCTCCCTTAACCAAAATAAGATGATTACTTACTTTAATTATTATTATTCTATTTAGTTGTGAAGGATCTGAGAATTGATTTTATCTTCTACCAATCAACTTCTATTATTATCCCCAATTTATCATTAAAGTAACTATATTGGTAATAATTCTTTTTATAGTTAACTTTGGTCAAATGGATTGATGGTTTCTCACCATAATGAGTATGGAGTTTTACTCTAAGGTTTTCTTAGGTTCTTTGATTTATGAAGTATAGATATGGTAGGATTCTACTGATGTTCACCAAGTGTTTCACAAGTAAAGGTTGGAATATAATTCTAGGGTTGCTTACTAGTTACCTCCCTATGATTTCATGTGGTGAATGATATCTATTTATCCTATTAGGGTTTATTCTCAATACCTCAAGTTCTTAGGGTTTACGAGCATCACTCAATTTATAATGATCAAGGTTTGGCTTCCTACATTATTTCTAATGGAATGGGTTCTCACTTCCATGATCAAGCATTGTCTTGATCAACTAAGATATATCACTTCTATTTTACTTTCTAGGATGGTCATGGTTGTCTCAATAGTTTTATATCCCAGGAAAATGCCTGAGATATTTACTTAAAGTTCCCTGAAGAACTGATGGTTTAACCATTTGGATATTTGAGTAGATAGAACTAGGATTAGTATGGATGGTCTCTCTCATTTGGGAAGGACTTCAATGCTAACCTAATATTAGGCTCCATAGAGGTTGATGTGATCATCAAGATCTATGTTTAACGTTAATGGTTATCTCTCTCTAGGGTTGTCTTGAAGATGATGATTTGAATACTTGGATGTATATCCAAGGTTTAACTCAAGTTTTGTTATTGCTTCTTTAATAATTATAATAGAACTCTCACCTCTCTAGGTTTGATGTATAACTATTTGGAATAGAGAAGAATTATATTTCTTGAGTGGATCTCCTTGTTATTATTCCAATGTTGAAATGGAATGGATACCATGAGGTTCATGATAGGATCAAGGATTAGTTTAAGACATGGAGAAGATGAGGGAAGAATGGTTTCTCAATTTTATTGTTACTTGATTTGTAATTGAACTGGTGTTCATATATTATGACAAGGATTACCATATTGTAATCTTTATAAGATCAAGTAATTGATCATTGAGTAAAGTATTGTTGTGTTGATTACTAGTTCCATTTGATCTAACCCCTTGGATCAAATCATCTCTACCCAAAACAAGGTTTAAGCAAGGTCACATTGAGGTTTATAGCGCTTGACTTGATGAGCTACTTCAATTCCACCAAGGTCAAGTGAAACTTCGAGTCATCGTGGATCTGTTTTACTTTAAAGCGCGAAAATTCCCCAGATTTTCTATGCATGAATGCAATGCACACATCTGTTTCCTCTATTTTTGTAACCCCATTACCTGGGATATTACATCTCGTCAATAGGTTAGTTCCGGAAAACGCATAATAATGACATAAAGTATGCATAAAACATGTAGATATCATCAATAATGTGGCATGGAACATAAGAAATTATCGATACGTCGGAGACGTATCAGCGGGTTGGCCGGAAGGAGCTACCGGAGGTTTTGGCGTTGCCTCCTTGGTAGGCGCAGCGGCTTCCGGCGTGCCCTTGGCCGGAGGAGAGGTTGCCAGAGCGGAAGGCTCCGGCATGATCTTGGAGGGGGAGGCAGTCGCCTTCTTCTTCTTCTTCTTCTTCTTCTTCTTGGGTGGAGAGGGAACCAAAGGTTCCGCCTTCCCGGCTTCTTCAGTGCTGGCGCCGATGTTGCTGGCGCCGGTGTCTTCTACTTCTGGAGGGGAAGATAAATCCTCCTCCGCGCGGTGATCAGAAGGTTCAGGGGCCGCGCACCCCGCACTTGTGTTACCTCCCCGAGAGGAGGCAGGAGATTTGCCGGCACCAGATGGTACCGGGCTTGGTTGAGGAGGAGGTGAGTCCCTGGCGGCGTCCTCGGAGGTCTCTGGCCTCATGCCGGTGGCGCTCTTTGTGAGGCTAAGCGCAGGCCTGAAAAGAAAGAGAAAGGAGTTAGAAAAAGCAACCGGAAAAAGTAAATCACGAACAGAAAGCCAGAGAGAAAGAAAAACTGGAAGCTTACCCGCTGGCTACCGGCATCTGGCTGCGGTACCGCTTCGTGGTGAAGGGCTTGCCACCGCCATCCTTCTTAGAGCGCTTAGCCGGTGGAGCGTGGCTGGTACCGGCCTCGGGAGCCGGAGCTTTATTCTTGCGCCCCCGCGAGGTTAGGTTGTCCAGGAACTCCTGGCCAACTTCCGTCTGTAGCGGAACCGCGCGCTCCACAACCTGAGGGTTCGCGCCGGATGAGGCAGGAGCTACGTAGAAGTCACCTAAAGGGAAGCGAGTGAGTAAAATACCTCAAGGACGGTGACCTCATCGTCAGAACCGGAATCGATTGTCGGAAGAGGAGTTGCGAAGTTACCAGGAAGCTTGGTGTGCGTTGGGCCCATCTCGTGCCTCTTCGCGTAAGGGTCGAGGTCGCGGTCGTCCCGGAAAATCCGGTCAAGCGTGAAAGATGCCGGCTCCTCCTGGCGGATTCGGCGGAAGTTCTGAAACAAAAAGAGGATGTTAGCACACTACTCGTAATCTTGCCGGTAAAAGCTTTCCGGAAATCCTGAGGTCTTACTCGGGGCGGGGGAGAGTTGCTGCGGCTATAAGGAGCCAGCCCGTATTTCCCGCTGGAGCTCAGCGGGTTTTGGCAAATCTGCTTGGCCTTAAGGACCAAGTCAGAAGAGCTCAACCGGTGCGTTGTAATCCTTGTCGGGTCCATCAGGCCCGACATCTGACTGATCTTGTGGGCGCGCCGCTGAAGGGGCAGCACCCGGCGCGCGAGAAAAGTTCGGACCAGGTCCTCCGCGCAGAGGTTGGTCTCCTCCTTGTTAGTGTCGATGAAGCCGGCTATCCGGATGGACTCCTTGTCGTCCTTCGGGTTGTAGAGCCAGTTCTTCGTGGAGGGCGGCCCGGGAACATATGCCGGGAGATTAATGAAATCTTCCGGGCCGCCGTTCCGGACGTAAAAGAAGGTCTTTTGCCAGGTCCGGACAGAGTCCAAACCATGGAGCTTATAAAAATTGCTCCCGGTACGGGGAGACAGGATGCAACCCCCGCACCTGACGAAGGGTTTGGGGTGCGGAAGCTTCTTGTCCTGAAGAGAATTCTTCCGGAGATAATAGAAGAAGGAAAAGTTATCAACAGAAGGATTGATACCGGTGTACCCCTCCATGAAGGTGGTGAAGGAAGAAAGATAAAAAATCGAGTTGCCCGGTAGATGGTGGGGCTGAAGCTCGTAAAAATTGAGGAAGCGCCGGAAGAAGTCCGACGCCGGAAGGCCAAAGCCGCGCTCAAAATGAGCGGCGAAGACCACGTATTCTCCCGGCCGAGGCACGGGCTGGAGCTCCTCGCCAGGGATGCGACACCAGACCTCTTCCGGTATCCTCCGGGAGCGGTATAACCCATCAATTTCTGTTTGGGTCACGTCGGAGCCCATCCAGGCCCCGCGTGTGTAGGAGTCCAAGTCTATGCCGCCGCCCTGGCTCGAGCTGCCGGCTTCTCCTTGGTTACCGGTATGCTGGGCGGAGCTGCCGGGGTCGTTTTCCATCTGGGCCAGGTCAGCTGTGAGCCCGTCGAAAGCTGGGGTCACCGGAGTCTCCCCTCCGGAAGAAGCGGTGGGACTCTCGTTCTGCTGGCTGCTAGCCGCGGACTCTGATTCGTAATCCTCGGAAGACATTCCGGTAAAAGGAGTTCAGATCTACCTATAAACAGTTTTCCCAGAAACTAGCCCCTCGCGAAGATCTACGAGTAAGAGAAAAAAAGGAAAAAGAAGAAATAAATATCCTACCAACCCGGGAACAAGGTGACGAAGAAGGAAAAGGAGCATCGATCAAAGGACCAACCCAAGGGCGACGACCGGCGACGAGGAGGAAGAAGCCGTGGGGAAGCTTGGGCCGGAGAATGCAGAAAGCCCCGGCGAATCTCGGCGAAGAGTAGCGAACGGGCTTGGCAGAGCTTCTCCGCGAGGATTCGCCGGAGAGCAAGGGGACGCCGACGGCGCAGAAGAGCAATGGGAGCAGGAGCGCAAGAGGCGAGGGCTTTGAGTGCTCTGGAACTGGCGAATGCGAAGAAGAAGAGGGGGTGGAACCGCCGCGCCCTTAAGTAGGAGGTGGTGTTCGTGGGCCGGCAACCGCTGGGCCGCGGCGCTTCGTCTCATGGGCCGCCACGTGGCGCGAAAATAAACGCGAGAAACCAAGATGCCATAGGAAGGCCGCACGGATCCGGAACGGCGACGAAGATCCGGTGTGGCGTCATAAATGCTAGCGCAGAAGTCGAAGGGAAGTGACCCCTGACACTGCTGCGTCAGAAACAGTGCGCATGTCACTGACATGCACTGTATCCGAGAAATTCTCGATTTCACCGAGGAAGGTTTTAATGACAAAGATACCAGAAAGGATCGGTATGAAAAAGAAAGTCCGGCAGAGATGTCTGAAAGTTTGAACCGGGTGCCGCGAGGATTAAACCGGTACCTTGAGTGACGGGAACCTGGCATGGTCCGTTGGATAGGATCCACCGGACTATACCAGCTTTGGGGACTAATGTTGGGGGGATGACCCCCGGTAGGCCAAAGGCATGCCAAACCGGATGGTTTGAGCTATCAAAGTACCGGTTTAAAGATTATTCCGTGCTGTGAAGCTAAGCTTTTGGCTAAGTAAATCTATACTGGTATCCCAGGAGGGGTATACCGGAATAGGCTAAGAAGGTACCGAATTACCGGTACAAGTTGCACTGTAGCACGTCGGCAAGACTGGTCAAAGATTCTCTCAAGAGCTAGAGGACAAGGATGAGCGAAGGATGATGACGTAAAAGGTACCGGAGGATGTCACTACTCCTGATTAAAGACATATCGGCGTCACCGGTAGCCAAAGAGGCTTTGTAAAGTAGTTTGTCTAGTCAAAGATGCCATTAGGGTTTCCTAGGGTTTCTTCCCCTGTAAGCCACCCTCTCCCCTATATAAGGAGAGGGGGCACACCCTAACGCGGGCACGTCCGAGAGGAGAGCAGAAAACCTGTAACCTTGTATGATCGTGAAATAGAGAGATCTAGAGGTGAGTTAGTCCTTGTGTTCTTCTTCTTCTACCTCTGGCCAAGGCCAAGTTCATCTAGATAGCATCCGGTAATGCATCCCATATAACCAAAATCCTCCCCCGAATCCTCGAGCGTCCATTCGGCCCCAACTTAAGCCATCCTATGGCATCTGTCTGTTCACCACGACGACAGTATATATTAGGTGCAAACAAGCTATGTAAACTGAGAAATACATGTGATCAAACCTCCAAACTAGTGAAACATCCGGTCTATTTTGGGCTAAGTTTGAAGCTTAATAGAAGGAATATTTTAACCTTGGCACCCCAACTCATATTGTTCTAGAACCCCCACTGACCTCAATAAGTCCTAATAGAGATAAAATGTCCTAGAGTCATGTATACACAGTTTGGCTTTGCTGCGTGTGGATTTCCTTTTCTCTTCGTCTCTGCCTAGTCCCTACCATTTCGATTTCCGAACATACACACACGAAGCAACTCCAAGCGTGTTCTGCATAAAATTTGTGGTAGGCCGGGCAGAGAAACCATGGCATATTAGCGATTGTGAGTTTTTGTGACCTGACTACAAAGCTTAACGGGAGTCGGTATAGCGAGTATTTTCCTTATTGCAGATTCTACAATTTATTGTGCCACTCTTGTAGACTTGTAGCCCTTGTAGGTTGTAGCCCGTGTTTTTTCGTCTACACTGTGGATGCATTTACCTGCGCATCATTCATTTTACACATGCGTAGTATATGCGCAAAGTATCATAAACTTAAATGTTGAAAATAAATGCTTTCGTTCATATCCCTGAAACAAAAACTCCCCCCGTTTATACCAACACCCAGTTAAGCTTTCCAAAACGTCTGATATTAGTGAACACAAAATGTATAATTCTCACCATAAAAGAGTACGCATTCCATGAGCAAATCATCCAACTTTAGATTAAAAAAGAATTCTCCGATAGCTTATTTACTCACAGTGGAAAATTGTATAACCAAACCCCTACACAACTCGATCGGACACGCACGCACGAGGAAACTGAGAAATCAAACAGAGGAACTAGTTACAGGGCATGTACGTAAGCATGAATCATGATGAACACCATGCGATGCGACCTACTGCTACTATTTTGCTAGCAAAAATAATTAACCTGGAGATCTGGAACTCAGCTGGCCTCGCATGCATACATGCTCCGGCCAGGACAGTAAATCCTTCACCTCTCGATCTTGTCTCTGCATGTACGTACGTACGTATATCCCCGAAATAAAGCATGATGAGAAAACATGAAGAAAACAAAAGCCGATTATTGCATCCGAGCGATCATCGCCTAAGTCAAGCACGCGATCGATATGGATCCATGCATGCTGATTTAAGTTAACTGGTAATCCGGGAACGTCGTCCTCATCGCCTCCACCATCGACGAGGAGTACACCGCCCCGGCGGCGTCGTGCATGTTGGCCCCGCCGTCGACCATCGCCGGCTGGAAGTGGCCGTAGAGGCCGCCCCTGGACGCGCAGAGCAGGTGCTCCGGGCCGCCGGTGGGCGCGAAGAGCGGGATGTCCGGCATGAAGTGCGCGTGATCCATCGACGCCGGCGGCGGCATCAGCTGCGGCGGGTCGGCCATGTAGTGGCCGGGATGCGGCGCCGGCGCGGCACCCGCGTGAGCGTTCGCGTTGGCGCAGCTCTCGGTGGACGAGGAGGAGGACTCGTCCTGCGCGGCACCGCCGGTGACGGCCGATCCGGCGGCGGCCGCGGCGCTCTCCTGGCCGGTGAGCTTCTGCACGATGGACATGAAGTCGCGCGGGCTTGTGCGGATCACCTTGGGGGAGGTCGTGTAGATGATGACCGGCTGCTGCTGCTTCGGCCTCGGCGCCGGGCGCTGCTGGCTGCCGGCGCCGGGGGAGGAGGAGACGGAGGAGTTGGTCGAGGAGGAGGAGGGCGGCGAGGTGGACGCGGACGAGCCGTGCTTGTGAATGAGGTGGGAGTCCCGGCGGACCTTGAACGGCATCGGGGTGGCGGCCTGCTGGCGCGCCCCGCCGGCGCCGAGGCCGGGCTGCCGAGGCGACGTGGGGCTCATCGGTGGATCGGGGTGGCAGTTAGGTAGCGAGTGGACGCGCGCGCCCGGTGCGTGTATAAATAGGGGGCGCCGGGGATTGGCGCTCGCGCGTACATGTCGGACCGGGATATTTCGTCGGTTACACAGTTGGTTACACACCTGTACCGTATCGGCTCGAATGGCGGGAGCGGATCAGCTACCGTACAGCATGCGTGGCCGGGCCACCGTGTCCATGAACAACCGATATACGTGCAGTTAATTAGAGGCCGTGTACATTGGTTGAGACAACCGATGTCTAATACCACTCATGTCATACATATATATAGGTAGTGATATAGATAGTGTATACAAGTATGTCTGTAAGTTGTCTATTTTTAGATATAAATTATAGATACTATCCATACAACAACAACAAAAACCCGTTTATAAGTTGTCTATAAGAAACTTATGGACTGTCTATAACTTTACATACAACATCACTCTCTCTTCTTATTCTTTTTCCTTCATATCACCAAAGTCACGTGTAACTACAGCTTACAAAGAGTTAAGTCATCACCATTGTACATGCCCTTATTAAGGCTTTGTTACTTTGAGTTTTTGCGAGAATTAGTGAAAATAATTCTCTAAAGTAATGGGTGATATCTCTGTCTTCGACAAATTCTCATAAATTTTAATCCTCGATCCACTAGATAGAGGTAGACTATTGGGAATTAGAAACAATACACTAAAAATGTGTTTCATAGCCCGGACCAACAGAGAAACTCCCATTCCAACGAGGATTTCTGAAAAGTTAGGTGTTTGGTAGCTCAGCTTCTCATAAGAAAAATGAATCTCAGCCTTGCTCGAGAGAAGTTCAACCAGAAATGTCCTTCTAGCGTGCATGCTATCTAGGCGTGCACAATTTCATCGTGTCTTGTTGCATTTCAATCCGAGTCATATTTTCTGAAACACGATGAAACTTGACGAAACTCGATAGAACTTACAACACCAATCTTAATGCAAGAAACTAGACGAATCTGGACAATGCTAACATGCACGCTACGTAGCGTGCACTCTTGATTCGCCGGGTTCGGTCAATGAACCCATAGCCTCCCATTACAAATTCTTATAAACAATGAAACTATTACTTAAAGTTCAAAAAAAATGACACTATTACTTAAAATTAATAAAGCTAGCAATGACGGACCTTCTGTCAATAGAACTTTTAGTAAAGAGATTGTGTACTTTTTTGAAAGCAGATACAACCCTACTGTGCCACTTTTTCATGTATAAAGAGCCAAAGGCAAATATTTACATATATTATAAAGAGATTATGTACCAATTAATTAATATTGTAAAATCATCCAAAGCTACAGTTGGTGTGTAGGCCAACAATGCACCATGCAAAGAGATTGTGTTCCACCGCGCGAGAGAGCCACCCCCTCGACATTGAACTTGTCACGCATGTCAATGTGGGCATGGTGTGCGGCGTAAGATCGAGTATCTCATTGACATGTGCTCATGTCATCGTCATGGTAGCTGACTTGCAGTAGTGGACTCGGTAGCAGCAGGTCGCTAGTCCTAGACGAAACTCTCTTATCGCTGCATCTTCGGGCTCCAATCATCGAGGATTTAGCAAATGCATGTACCCCTACATGGAGAGGAGAGGGATGCATTCTTTGTTAACATAAAAATAAGTATTACCCTTTTTATCGAACTTTTAGGTTTCGATATTTTTATTTTTGCTCATCGATGGACAAGCTCGCAAACGCAGCCGGAGGAGGACCCAAGGCCGAGTTCGGAGAAAGAGACGGCGGGGGGCAGTCCACTAGGCGGGAGCAGTACGCTAGGCGGGAGTTCCTCTGCTCCCACCGGCCCGGGAAGCACAAGCGGCAGAGGGCCTCTGTCCTACGCGAGGGATCAGACGACGGTGGAGCTGCGTATGTCGGCGAGGGACGACGAGGACGACCAAGGAGGACGGACGGAGAGGGGAGGACGGACAGGGAGAAAACACGATTTTGATTTCAGATTAAAAGGACTTAAACAGGGAAGAATTTAAATGGTATGGAGTTTTCTGTAAAAACATTTATAACTGACGGTGCCACAAACTCCTTTTAATAATCAAAACAGTGCCACAAACTCTGTGAGACGGAGGGAGTATTATAGGAAGGCAATGGGCTAGACATGTTGAATCAAAATACGTGTTTGATGGTGATCCACTGTCTATTGTCAAACCGGATGCAACAAAAAGTTGCAACTGATCCTTTGGGCCTCTCTTAGATGGTTTAAGGTCGGAATCATGTTTTGCTCTTGCTAGAGATAAACTATTGGGAATTCGGTGCAGAAAAGTAAGGAGAGATTGGTGTGATTTTGTTGGTAGAACTTCTTATGAAAATAATTTCTTTAGAAGCAACAACTGCCGAAGCTATTTACTCCTCCATTTAGGGTAGTACTAATAATGGCAAATCCTCCAGACCTCCACTTTGCTATTACTTGCAAAAGAACGTTAGAACGTTGCTTCTTATGTACTCCCTCCGATCTTATTCAATTGACGCGTGACATTACCTACGTGCATGTTCAGTGACCCTACACTCCGTGTCGATTAAACAGGATCGGAGGTAGTAGATCGCAAATACCGTTAAAACATATGTTGCTTCTTAAGTAGATCGCAAATCCTAGAGAGGCACCTCCTTTGCCCCACACCCTCGCTCCCACCACCCCACCCCTCCGGTGGGCGACCGAAGCACCCCGCCCCCTCCAACCCCCTCTCCCCATTGTGGGCGATGTTTTGGCGTCGTTGTGGGCGATATTGTGCCATCGTTGTGGGCGAAGTTCCTTGCTGGCTCGCTGGGAGTGGGTCCTGGGGCCAGCATGTGCTCGCCGGTTTATGCAAATTGTTCCATGTTGCAGCTGCTCTCGTAGTTGTGGTTCTCCCTCCGACCTTCATGGTTGCGCCCGTGCAGGTGTTGACACGCTGGTGATGGTGTGGCCGTCATGGTGTCGCTAATCTAGCATCGTTTGTGACGTGTGGATCCAATTCTGGTCGGGCCTTGCCAGCCAGCTCTTGCGTTCAACCTGCGGGTGAATGTTGTTGGGGCTAGATCATAGTTTATCTTGGGTTGGTGGTGCGTGAGTGATTTATGCTCTGTCCGCTCCGCGTCCTCGCGACGGTGGCTGGATTTTTGATCGGGATGGATCTCGGGAAAGTTGCGTAGGGCTTCGGCTAGTGTCGATGTCGTTGTCACCTCCAGGTGTCGTACCCTTGTTGAAGGCATCCCAATGTTGATTCTTCGGTATGAATTGATGGACTCCATCCCTCCGCCTCAAACTGCTCCTCTTAGTGGCCTCGTTTCAGGCAAGCTTCTCTTGTAGTGTCTTGCGGATCATCCTTTGTGCTCTCTATGGTGTCGTAGACCTCTGGTAACGTCGGCCCGACTACTTTTACAGGGTCGTGCTTTGGTTGCTGACGGCCTTCGTAGCGCCTTGGGGGGCTTTGTTAGGGTGGCATAAGGCCATAGCAACTTATGGTGTTCTTATCCCAACGCTATTGTGAGATGTTGTGTTTTTTGGTCCAGTCCTAGCCCAAACCATAGGGGTGGTGTTTGAGATCTAGGTGAAAGCTTTGAAGGACATCGATCTCTATCAACGATGATGACGCGTTTTCGCACCATGCACCTCTTGGAGACGTCGCTGCAAGCCCCCCTCCCCCTCCTTTGGATCCTCAAGTTCGTCTAGGTTGTTGGCCCGTCGCCGAGTTCCTTGTTGGGCCGCAATTATGGTGCGGTGGAGGTTTGATGGCATGGACATGGTCGTTGCAGCTCCGGTGCAACAGAAGACAAGGCCCTCTCAACCTCGATTAAGTTGGCGCTCCGTCTTGGCGTTCTTTTTGTGTTGTCTTCTTTTGTTGGTTTCGGTGTGTGCTCCGCGCATGCATGTGTGTGATGTAACTCATGGTGTAACACCTAGCTGTTCGATGGCTTCGTTAATTCAAAGCCACCCTCATTTCGAGCCTTTCGTCTCAAGTAGATCGATTTTTTTTCTAGATATTTTTTTCTAGAAATGTTAATGGAAATAGTGGTATTTGAGATATTTAAGTGGAAAATTAGCTTTGCTACTTTAAGAGCAAGGACGATGTTGAGAAATAATGCTTATAGTTTAGTGAAATCAAACTAGTTCAAGCATATTCTTTTTAGGAATAATAATTGATGCTTCACTTAAAACCATTTCAAAACTAGTGAAGAATATGCTCTGTAAAAGATAAGTGAAAATAGGTGTCTATAAAGATGATAAAGATATCAAGAGATAATTGATAGAAAAAATGGCTTGCTTCAATTCTTTGCGAGCTACATGATTCCACTAATCAAGATATTAAGAGAGAGCAATAAGCTTGTTCATCGACAAAGCCAAGCAAGCTTACGATATCCATGATGTTGGTCGTTGAATTGCTCGGGTTCTTTCAGGATCAAGACTGTTGTCCCATTACAGACCAGTTTGTATGTCTAAATGTGCAGTCATGCACATTGCTGTCTGCTACTCCCTCCTACCAGTTTTAATCGAACACGCGATCTTCACAACCCTAGCGTCGGTTTAATTGGATCAGAGGTTGTACATGTGAATGCATAAAGTCCTTAAGTTTTCAAAAAATAAAATAAAATTCAGCTGTGTCCAAACGTTGATATGTAATTAGTGCATGTGCCAGACTTTTCTTCCTAGAGACACCTGCCGATGAAATTACAAGAAGCCTCCCCGATTATACATGTTTGAAAGGAAATTGGTTCTCTCTGACTGCAAAACGATAATGTATCCCAGCTATTGGATATGTAGAAAGTTCAAGATTTAAGTATGACAACGAATAAAATATGAACGACCCACACTAGAGATATTTGATACTTTTACGACCGTTTATGACTGGCAGGAATGAGTTCCAAGAATTGAAGATGCAGTTGCTCTGCAGCAGGGTTTGACGGACACGAAAATCCGAAGTTCTCATTTGTTGAACCTCCAATAGGAAGAAATGCAATAATATGTGTACAAATACTTCTTCAAATCACAGAAAGGAGATTAATTTTACAAGTATATACAGAGCATGCCCACACAATTTGATGTACAATGCATATTTCTCAGGCAAGTAAGTTGGTGGGGAATGAAGTATATTAACAAACATATGAAGCCTTTCCTTTGAGCATCAGGGGCCAACTAGTACATGCAGAAAACTCAAGAAGTAGAATTGACATCTCAAATCACTAGGGAGCAAACAGGGATTTAAGAAAAAACATCGATCAATTGTGGCAAACTATGTTAACTTCTACTCCACCTTGCTACTGAAAGCCTAGGCTCTGCTTCTCACAACAAAAAAGACTACAAGAGAGCAGCACTTCATTAAGTCAGTTGTTAAAGTTTTTTTTAGAAGAATCAAATATTTTTTCCTTCAAACAATTCAAGATTTAGAAGTCATACATTAACTGCTGAATCAAAGTGAACAAGTAGGTTGCGATCATTTACAGTTTAGCATGCCAAACACATGACACATCTCTTAATCTCTATAATATGACAAGTACAATAGTAGCATGAAAATCTCTAAAGCATTACACACAAGTCCAAAGTGCCATGTCTCCAGTTTTGCACGGTGAAAAGACATGCCACAAAAGCTGAGGGGGGACAACAATCTAGTCAACCTTTTCCACAAATTTCACAAGGTCTACTAGAGGGATCTGTCGAGAACAGAATGTGGTCAAGGCTGGCACAAGCAAAATTATCAGGATCATGAGCAGCTTCAAATTCAAGTCGAGCATTTGGATAAGGCCTACTGTCAACATGCAGCTGACTGTGTTGATCAGCTATCCATTCATCAGTATATTGGTCCTTGACACCAAATCTCATTAACTTGAGAACTTTACCATTCAGGAGAAAGAACTTAGCAAAGTTAACCTCTGATCTGGTGCCGACATAAAAATTTAACTCTACTTCTCTGAGATGATTGAGGCATTCAATAGGATCTTGTGGATTAAGATGATGCACATTCTCCATATCATTTCCTGGACATGACTGAAACAAAATAAAAACAGTTACACGGTAGAACTAGCCTCTACATGACAAGTAAAACAGGGATTTATTCATTGGATAATACTCCATCTATGAAATTACAGGAGCTATTTTTACCACTAAAAGCTACCGAAGAAAGATTAGACTCACCGTGATGTAGAGCTTCTCCAAGCAAGGAAATTTCTTTAGGAAGACTATAGCTGCATCAAGATTAGGGCCACTAGATGTGAGATGCAAAACCTTGAGGCTGTGTGTCAGTGCTTTCAAATTGCCTGCAACCGCCATTCCCTAATAACAGAAAAGGCATAAACATACGACATGATCATAAAGAGCCCTACTAATATGATGTGTAACACTGAATCTTGGGTTAGATGCTCACAGTTACCTGAGAAATTGAAGACACAATCTTGAGTTTAGCGATGTCATCTGCCATGGAGCCTAGGATCTCAAGTTTGGGTGCCTTGATTAGCCAGATACTGGACTCTGGATGAAGATCAGTTCTGATCAATCTTTCTAGTCTGGGGGCATTTTCTATGACTAGGTGATAGGGATGCGGAGGTTCATCGACGGCGATTCTCCGGAGAGTCGCTGAATTGATGAGCAGGTAGCAGAAGCCCCTGCACCTGTCCAGCAGCAAGCTCTCGAGGACAGGGCAGCCAGCGAGCAGGCGGTCGAGGGTGTCTTCCCGTACGGAAACGATTCTCATGGTGAGCTTCTCAAGGCAAGGGAAGTTAAACGACGGCGGCGCGTCTTCCTCCTGAAAGAACCTGCAACAACCGAATCTGGCCACACGTAGGGTCGGCGCGAAGCGCAGGATGGACAGCGGCATCGGAGCCTCCCACTTAGAGAGCCACAGGTCGATCTCCTGGAGATCTCGGAGAGCGGGCGACCTGAGCCAGCCGTCGGGGTCGGGGATTTGGACGCAGTTGGTTAAGAAGCGGCGAGCGGGGCCGGGGTGCTCGGAGAAGATCTTGGACACGGCGGCGACGCGGTCGCGGCCGCATCCGTCGATGTGGAGGATGTCGAGGTTGAGCGGGGAGGAGCGCCATAGTGGACGCCAGCGGCGGGAGAGGGATGTGGTGCGCACGGCGTCGTCGATGGGGAGGAGAGATATGATTATGCTGAGGATCTCACCGGGGAGAGAGCTAATCAGATCGATTTCCTCCAGATCCGGTGCCGTCTTGGCTACAGGAAGCGTCGGCGCCGCCGCCGCCGCCATAGCCCGGGGCGCACGAGAGACGGCCGAGGCCTGAGGAGTGACACTGACTATGCTGGTTGAGGTGATCTGTGCCGCTAATGAGTCGTAGTGCGGTGATTCGATAGTACTCCCTCCCATCTCTTAGAGCATGTCTAACAGACCCCCTAAACCACACCGGACTTGTATAATTTCGGCGGTATACGGGGTACGGGCGAAAATGGCCGTCTAGCGGGCCCCCTAAACGGTTCACCCCGTATCTAAAATATACAGGGCCCTCCCTTACTTGTAGAGGGTGGAGGGGCTTGTAGGGGTGAAAACTGCACTCTGGACCACCGGACCTCGCCGCGCCACCGCCAAACAAACTCCACTCCGGCGACCAATTCCAGCCAACGAGCTCTAAATTCTATCAAATCTCTACCAATTTCTTTCAACCCATCAAGATTTCTATCAAATAATGAAAAAACTAGATGAATTTTGAAGCAAAATTCCGCGTTCTCCCACTCGGGGCGGAGCCGGCGGGGACGGGGCGGAGCCGGCGACGGCGCGGGCGGGCGGGTGCGCCGCGACGGGCGAGGGCCGGGGTGGCCATGGGCCATGGCGGCCGAGGCGGCGCAAGGCGACGGGGGCCGCCCGCGGCCGAGAAGCGGGGGCGAGGCGGCGGGCGGCGCGTGGCAGCAGCTCGGGGCGGCATGTCCGGTGGTGCGGGGCGGCAGGTCCGGCGGCGGGGCTGCAGCGCGAAGAGATGAAAAAAGAAGCATATTCTTAGAATATGCTCTTTTACAGTTTTCGTATACGGGGACCGTTAGACGGGAGGCGTTTTTGTCCAGTTAAAAGTACTCGCGTTTTATATACAGGGCCCTCTACACGTGTTTTACGGGACGGAAATTTAGGGGGTCTGTTAGACATGCTCTTGCATTTGTCTAAATTTTGATGCATCTAGATACTAAATTGCATCTACAAATATCTAAATTTTGATAAATTTTAGATAAGCTTTATTAGAAGGAGAGAATAGAATCTGTTCCAGGTTATCTTCTTCTACTCCGATCTATATGTTTTTTTTTGGTTTTCTTTTCCCTAGTTCCTACAGTGTGATGTGGTCTTAATTTTAAATTTTTCTTTTTCTTTGAAACGATCCAAAAGATTTTCCTTTTCTTTCATCGTTAATAAAGTAGAAAAGATGTGTTTAGTTTCGAGTAAATTGCACAAACCCGTAATTTTTGGATTCACTTTTGCACAAACTAGCTACTTCATTTTTCTTTTGTGCACAATATGATTAAGTATTTGCAGTGAGTTGCAATGATATGTTTACACTGTTTGACGGTAGAAACTCGCCGTCTTGGAGGGTCTCCCACAAAGTGGTGACTATTCTCCGAATTTAAGGAGCTCGCGGGCTTACAGCCACAAGTCGCCATGGCTAGGTCCCACATGCTCACCATTGGCAACTTCTCCAAGCTTAAGGCGGCACTCTGGCCCGAGGTGTACACCTACTTCACGCACTTTGTCGTAGTAGAGTTAGGCACATACGGTACTTCCGATTCTTCCCACGTAGCTATTTGGCATTGTCCCTGTTACTAATGACATGCTCCTCACAATAGCGGAGTACATTTTTTAGCTCGAGGGCTAGTAAAGTTTGAGTCCGAGAATTCTTCTTATCTTTTACACCTGCAATGGCACCTTCTTCGGTATTCATTATATGCTGGCAGGATCGACGCTTCATGGCCCAAAGCGAGAGGGCATGCATCTTTCTCCGGCAATAGTTTGGTGTTGTTGGTGCATCGGCTGGTGGTCTCCCAAGACTACATCTTTCCGTTCTTGTTTGGTAGTCTAAGTCGCATCTTGTTTAGGTGTGGCATCTCTTGTTTTCATGTTAGGCTTCAAGCTGGTGGCTCAGCTCCATCTCAGTTGTCGTTTTTCTTTTCTTTTTAACATGCTTGCTTGGGGATTTTCCATAACTTTGTATCCATTTGACTGGTTGGATTTTATTTATAAGCGAGACTAAAGCATGTTTCAAGAAAACTACTTAAAGTTTGTTCAAGTTTTAATAAAATATATTGACATCTAAAACACAAATTTAGTATTACACTAAACATACAATGATTTTTTTGGTACTAGATTGATTTAAAGTTGTGGATATTGACATACTTTTAGATAACTTTGGTCAAACTTAAACTTAAAGAAGATTGATTTAGGATAAATCTAAAAGATATCAATTATTGAAAAATCTACTTTAATATAGTCGATTCCATTTTTGGGGTGGCTTTGGACTACCTAGGAGGATATAGGAAACCGAATCAGTTCCAAACCGAGTATGATAGTAGCTTCCAAGAGAGGCCGGTTTTCACCCGTTTGTGTTGTATGTCGATGGAAGAGTTAGCAGGGCAAGAAGAGGAGTCCGGACTTGATCGGGGATTCCTAATAAGTGCTACATAAACACAGGCGCGTAGACATACATAGCATATACTACATACCTACGGCTACCTACTCTTCTGAGTAAATTACATATAGGTACCACTTTTGGGGCAACGGTTGCGAGTAGGTACCAACTCTGGTAATTTTATCAAGTAAGTGCAACTTCTGAGGCAGCTTGTAACAAATAGAGCAATTCTGTAGTTGACAGTGAATTAAGCACGCGGACCCACTTGTCAGCTAACGGCTGTCTTTGGCCATGCACGAATCCAGATCAGCTTTGGCCATGCACGAAATCTAAAAAAAAATCTACCCATGCACGTGCACCTGCATGCATGCTTGGGCGTCACCCGCAGCTCGTTGGACACCCCGACAACCGCGCTGACAAGCGCAATGCTTGGTCCTTCGACGGTGTAGCGTCACCCGCAGCTCATGGACTCATGGTCACGCTGCCGGAGCGTCGCCCTTCCGCCGCTGCGCTTGATCCACGTGCATGAACGGCGACCCTGCCGTCCACGCGAAGAGCGCGCGCACCACCGAGCCCACCCTGCGCACGGCGGCGCGGCTGGCCACGATGACCAGGAGCACCGCCAGCGGAGGGAGCACGGTGTTAGAAATAAACCACGCCATGCCCTTGCTGGTGTGTGCGCGCGCAGGTGCTGAAGATGCGCACGAGCGTGCCCTTGCTGCCGTCGGTGGCGAGCAGTCGGCCGTCGCCGGACAGCGCAATGCACGCGACGCTGGAATCGTGCGCATGCACGTCGACAGTGTCGGGACAGCCGCTCCGGCACACCTGCACGGCGCCCTTCTCCTCCCGCGGCAGCGCGTAGACGAGCGTCGCCTGGTCGGTCGCCAGCGCGCGCACAGCCCCAGCGGGTTAGGCCCCGTCGTCCTCTCCTCCTTATCCTGGGGATCTCCGTCGCCGTTGACCACCAGCACCGCCTTCTTCTCGCCGGCGACGAGCATGTGGTCACCGAGAAGGCGGACCCCGCCCACGGCGCCGAGGCCGGGTGTATCCAGTGTCTTCGTGGCCACCGAAGTCTGTCTCTATTTCTGTCCGCGACGCAGTTGACAACCAGCGTCGCCTTCTTCGCGCCGCCATTCCATAAAGCGTACCCCGTAGACGTCGGTGGCGCCGTCGGTGTCGCTCGGGCTCCGGATCACGGCGCCCAGGTTGGACTCCGTGAGCAGCTCGGCGCAGGTCACCTTGTCGCCGGTGCCGTTGCGTCTGTAGTAGACGAGCTCGACCAACTTGTCGCAGGAGAAGACGCGCAGGCCGCTGCCCGTGCACGCGACGAGGTGGGAGGCGTCGCTGCTGAAGGCGACGTGGGTGAGCTGAGCTTTGGTGGCCACTGCCGCGGAGAGGGACGCCATGGTCGTCGATCCAAGTGTGGAAAGCTGTACTCGATCGATCGACGCGCGCGTCCCGGCCGCGTGATATAAATCGCACGGGCAAAGTTCGTAACCGTGTCCAACCTGGACATGCTCGCTTGCATGTTTGGGACCGGGTCGGTGACGAACCAGCAGACTCCGCCTCGGCACCGGCCGATGGCCGTGCTGCTCCTGTTGGTGCCGTCATGTACGTACGTGGGGCCACCAAAAGCTAGTATGGCTACCGGCGGGCCCAATGCACAAGCTCTGCGTCCAGAAAAAATACTACCGGCCTCATGCACAAGCTCCAAACGGAAGTGGCAAGCATGCATGTACGGTTGGCAGACGGACGTTAGCTGACAAGTGGATCCGCATGCTTAATTCACTATCAACTACAGAATTGCTCTATTTGTTACAAGCTGCCCCAGAAGTTGCACTTATTTGATAAAATTACCAGAGTTGGTACCTACTCGCAACCGTTGCCCCAAAAGTGGTACGTATATGTAATTTACTCTACTCTTCTCGAAGGGGCTTTGTTGGATTTCTCGTACACGTTGTCTCTCGGTCCATGGGTGCCACTGGCAGCCGCTCGTCGCCGGGCAAGACGACGACGCGCCTCGTGACGATCTCCGGGTACTCCCAGCTGGTGCGGACGCCCGTGCCGCGGACTTTCGACACGATCTTCTTCGACCATCTCTACTGGAACGTCACACTGAAACCGTGGGAATTCAACGACGGCCTAGCGCACAGCATATGGATTTCGGTCGTCCTCGGCGACGAGTCGAGGTACTGCCCAGACTTGGTCCTCAAAGACATCGACATCTCCATAGAGATCCTCGACGAGACCGCCAACCACACCGTCTTCCGTAGCGAGAGCAATGAGTCGACTCTACAAGCCTGTAAGAGCTTGCTTCTCGGCGTGTTCAGGAGGGAGCTGGAGGCGTCGTCGTGTCTCCGCAACGACAGCTTCACCGTCAGGTGCACTATGTCCAAGCAGCGGTCGACAATGTGGTGCCTCTTCTCCCAACCTAAGAAGCTAGCGCCCTTGGACCCGCACGTCGCCATGGCTGGGTCCCACATGCTCACCGTCGGCAGCTTCTCCAAGCTCAAGGCGGCGCTCCGGGGCGGAGACTGCACCTACTCCACGCACTTCGCCGTAGGAGGGTGCACATGGTTCTTCCAGTTCTGCCCCACCGGGGTTTTTGCCCTCACCCGCGACATTACTAACGAGGCGCGAACAACAACTGAGTTTAGTTTTGAGCTCGAGGGGGCGATAAAGTTTGAGTCTGAAAAGATAACTCACACGTTCAGTTATAGCAGCTCTAGATACATATATAGATGCAGGCTTGACCCAAGCACGTCGGCTATGCAGGACCCCCTCATTGTTCGGTGCCAAATCGCCGTCATAATGGCAGAGAAGCCGAGCTTGCCCCCTGCGGCGACCCAGACCGCTAACACCCCACGCACCCGGACCACCACCACCACCCCGCGCATTGAATCAATAGTAACTCCTCTACTGAGCGCCATCTACAAATGACATGAGATCTGTATGGATTACAAGCCAATGCAAAACTAGTTCATCAATAGATGTAAGCAGTAATTTTGTTCTAATACTATAACATTGTGCGTATACTAGGTTTCTATGTCATCGTGAGTCTTCTTTTACCATACATCAAATCAATATGGGCCATCTATTGATGAACTAAAAAGAATACATACCACAAGAGAGAGATCAGAACTAAAAATATGGGAACTGTACAATTAATTTAGATAGTATATTGTGATGTCATATCAGGGGTACCACACTACAACTATAAATGTATATTCAGAAAGAAAATACATATATACAATGATCTTCGATTCATTTGTCAAACCAAACAAAAAGTAGGGCTCGTTCATGGCTATGGCCTATGGCGAGCATCTCTATATAAAGCCTTATCAGTCTACCTACCGTCCTATACATCGATCGAAATTTTCCTTATCCTAGTCACAAGCTAGAGAAATGAAACACAATGACCTGTCATTTATGTCAGCACCATTGATGTTGGGGAAGGAGATCTCATCGTTGAACGAAGGACCGAAGATCACTTATTTAAACGTTGTGACCTCCATTGATGTGCTACCCAGTGTGGTTTTGAGATGCTCCAATAAAAGATTGTATGGTCACATCCTCGGAAGTTCTTTGAAATTTCTAGTGTAGATTTAAAAGAAAACTTCCTCCTTGACGTGGATGATATCATTCAGCCCAACTTCATGTTTTTTCTGCTATTGGGCCGGTGGTGCCCTTGCCTGGTTTGTATGCAGTACAATATTAAGGCCAACAAGAGGCATATGTACTCTTCTAGACGCCAGGAAGCACACCAACAACCACAACCAAGCTCCTTTTCATGGAGGGAGGCGTGTGCCAGCTTTGGGTCGACACAACATGCTTCGATTGCCATGGGATCCTGGAGGTGCAACTACAACTTACACACAAGGAACATTTGATGTCATAGCTGGAACGACCGTGTTCGAGCAAGTTTCTGCCGGCCATAACTACCACCTCGATTCCGATGAAGTTCATGACAACATCAACCAACACTGCTTTTTTCCATTGGGATTCCATCAACCATGACTACTACTACCAGTTGAATTATACCCCCAACCAGACCCCGATCAAATCGAAGATCAGCAACTCTAATGGGATCCTGACAGGCTCTTCATGGCGTCGGGTTGGGGACAAGCCGAGCTTCAAGGAGGGAGGCATGTTAGGAACCTATCCTACCCATACCCATACCCGGGCTAGCTTCTTGGGCCGCAACATGGGCCAGGTGCGGAGCCAGCTCTCACGCTACATGTACCTTGGGGCAAACCAGACTCAGAGCATCCAAGTTGGATCAGGAGAAAGGCATCGGCGGCTTTCTTCTCCCCTACCTCAGCTCTGATTTTTGAGTCCCCTTCTTGTTGTTCATTGTAATTCGAATCCCAAATTATGTATCTAAGATAGAACCGTGAGGAACTGCAGTTTGGCTCTTGACACCTTGCCCGATTCACCGCGCCGCCCGAGGGTTATGCCACCACCCCCACGCCCATGAGTTCCCTGAAGATTGCTTCGCCCTTTCTCCTAGCAGTGGAGGAGCACCGGCTGCACACGGACCATGGCAAGCGAGCAGATTTTGGCATCCATGATCTCGATGTTCACCGAGAGGAGGCAAGATCCTTACAGACATTGTGGTTCTTGGTGCGGTGTAGCTGTGGAGGAGCTCGGAGGCGCACCGGTCTGCGGCCATGGCCCATGGAGAGGCTTGAGGGGGAACCTGACGCGGGGCAGGGAGGCAAGGATGATGGCCTTGGCGCGAGTGGGATCCACTTGTCATCGTATGGGCAAAAAACATGAGTTGTGCTCTTTCCTAGAGCCGTATTTCGAAATAGAAATTGCGATTTGAGGATTCGGTGGAGGTGGAGGGTTTCGTAACACGCCCTTAGTCATGTGAATGACACACATGGGACAAGTACCAGTCCAGCATCAGTAATGCTACACGCCGTAGGTTCTCCGTATCATGAACAGTACGTAGGTTTAGCACTAGGACATTTGCCCGTGCTTCGCTACGGGTGGATATTTTGTAGATCATGACAAACTAATGTGCCAAAGTCAACAACCATGTTGATTTTCCACACCGCCACACGCTGAGTTTTTAAGATTTGTGAACTGTTTTTACATGGAAAGACTTCAAGTTATATTCATCTATCATTGTTCAGGCACGTTCTATGTTACCACTTCATGTTTTTTCTTGTCTTAGACGAAAATTATCACTAACGCATTAAGTGAATGAACGCTCAGCCTTCTTATCAGAAGGTGTTTCTGAAGCATTAGTCTCCGATAGCACCATTGTACGCCCGGGACTGCAGCAGCACGAACTTTTCTAAAATTATTGATCTGTCCGGAAAATAAATTTAAATCAAGAGTATAGGTGATATCACTGGTGGAAAAACAGGCTTCCGGGAAGCCCCATAAGTCGCGAAGGTAAAGGAACCGCGACTAATGGGGTCTTTAGTCGCGGTTCGTGTGGCGAACCGCGACCAAAGGCTCGGGCCCGGGGCGCACGGTGGCCACCGGGTGCACGTGGGGGCTAAGTCGCGGCTGGCCGTGCCAACCGCGACTAGCAGTGCCCGAAGGCTTTTAGTCGCGGTTGGTCAGGCCAACCGCGACTAAAGCCCCTCCCCTATATATACCCATCCAAAGCAGCCAACACTTAGCCATTTGGTGCCATTCTCTTCACAAGCTTCACAAGTGGGTGTTAGGTTTGCTTTTGGTTCCTCTTATGCACATAAGGTGTTTGATGAAATGCCCCAAGAGCATGAAACAAACATGATATGAAGTGTTGGAGCCACACTTGAGCTTTCTCATTTATTTTTTCCTCCTCGATCGCGGTTAGCAACTTGAACCTTTGATGTGTCGTTGATAAAATGTGCATGTGTGTGTAGTTCATTGTTTAATTTATATTGTTTGTAGCTAGTTAGTTTAACAAATGCATGATGGTTAATTATATATTTTATATTATAATAATGCAGATGAATCGACAATGGATGTACGGTAACCGACTCTCCGGCGAGTTCGGTGCGGGTTTGAAAGATTTCCTCGTAGTGGCCAATGCGAACAAGCAGGGGGGTTTTGTTATCTCGTCCATGTGTTAAATGTAAGAATCAGAATGGTTACTCTTCCTCAAGAGATGTTCACATGCACCTGCTTCGGCACGGTTTCATGCCAAGCTATAATTGTTGGACCAAGCATGGAGAAAGAGGGGTTATAATGACAGAAGATGAAGAAGGGGATGATTTCAATGATGAAAGCTATCTTGCTCATTTCGGTGATACTTTCATGGAGGATGCTGAAGGTGAAGGGGAAGGTGAAGGGGAAGGTGAAGAAGAGGCACGTGATGATCCCGTTGATGATCTTGGTCGGACCATTGCCGATGCACGGAGACGCTCGCGAAACCGAAAAAGAGAGGGAGAATTTGGATCGCATGTTAGAGGATCACGGGAAGGCGCTGTACCTCGGATGCGATGATGGTCCGAAAAGCTCGGGCTGCACACTCGGATTTGCCTGAGATGGAAGGCACGAGCAGGTGTAAGCTGACTCGGCATTTGAAAACTTGCTCGAAAATGTTGAAGAATATGTTTCCAAAGAATAACGAGTTGCCCGCCACTACGTACGAAGCAAAGAAGGTTGTCTCGCCCTCTAGGTTTAGAGGTTCGAAGATACATGCATGCATCAACGATCGCATCCTCTACCGCGGTGAATACGAGAATTTGAATGAATGCCCAGTATGCACCGCATTGCGTTATAAGATCGAGGCGATGACCCCGGTGACGATGTTGAGGGCCGTAAACCCGGGAAGAGGGTTCCCGCCAAGGTGATGTGGTATGCTCCTATAATACCACGGTTGAAACGTCCGTTCGAGAACAAAGAGCATGCCAAGTTGTTGCGATGGCACAAAGAGGACCGTAAGTCGGACGGGGAGTTGAGACACCCGCGGATGGAACGCAATGGGAGAAAGATCGACAGAGAGTTCAAAGATTTTGCGAGCCGACGCAAGGAACATAAGATTTGGTCTAAGTACGGATGGCATGAATCCTTTTGGCGAGCGTAGCTCCAGCCATAGTACCTGGCCCGTGACTCTATGCATCTACAACCTTCCTCCTTGGTTGTGCATGAAGCGGAAGTTCATTATGATGCCGGTGCTCATCCAAGGTCCGAAGCAACCCGGCAACGACATCGATGTGTACCTAAGGCCATTAGTTGATGAACTTTTACAGGCTGTGGGGCAGACCTGGTGTCCGTGTGTGGGATGAGCACAAAGAAGAGGAATTTGACATACGAGCGTTGCTTTTCGTAACCATCAACGATAGCCTGCTCTTAGTAACCTTTCGGGACTGTCAAATAAGGGATACAATGCATGCACGCACTGCTTACATGAGACTGAAAGTGTACATTTGCCAAATTGTAAGAAGAACGTGTACCTTGGGCATCGTCGATTTCTTCCGAAAGGTCATCCAAGTAAGAAAGAAAGGCAAGCATTACAACGGCAAGGCAGATCACCGGCCGAAGCCTCGCGGAATACACTGGTGCTCGAGGTATTTGATATGGTCAAGGGTTTGAAAGTCATCTTTGGAAAGGGTCCCGGCGGACAATCAGTTCCGAAGGGAGCTGACGGACACGTAGCCATGTGGAAGAAGAAATCTATATTCCGGGAGCTAGAATATTGGAAAGTCCTAGAAGTCCGCTTCTGCAATCGACGTGATGCACGTTACGAAGAATATTTGCGTGAACATCCTAAGCTTCTTGGGCGTGTATGGGAAGTCAAATGATACAAAGGAAGCACGGCAGGACCGAGCAAAGTTTGAAAGACCACGATGACCGGCATCCGGAACGGTTTCAAGGTCGTGCCGCCTACGCTTCGACCAAAGAAGAGAAGGTCATCTTTTTTGAATGCCCGAGCGAGTATGAAGGTCCCGTCGAGATTCTCGTCCAATATAAAGGGAATAATAAACATGGCGGAGAAAAAGTTCCAAAACCCGAAGTCTCACGATCGCCATGTGATTATGACGCAATTGCTTCCGATTGCTTTGAGGGGCTCTCGCCGGAAAATGTTCGATCGCCCATTGTGAAGCTATGTGCATTCCTCAATGCAATCTCTCGAAGGTAATCAATCCAGAAGTTCTACCACGGTTACGAACGATGTGATCCAATGTCTTGTCGGTTTCGAGTTGGTGTTCCCGCCATCCTTCTTCAATATTATGACGCACCTCCTGGTTCACCTAGTCGATGAGATTTCCATTCTCGGTCCTGTATTTCTACACAATATGTTCCCCTTCGAGAGGTTCATGGGAATATTAAAGAAATATGTTCGTAACCGTGCTAGGCCGGAAGGAAGCATCGCCAAGGGCTATGGAAATGAGGAGGTAATTGAGTTTTGTGTTGACTTTGTTCCCGACCTTAAGCCGATTGGTCTTCCTCAATCGCGGCACGAGGGGAGACTAAGTGGAAAAGGCACGATCGGAAGGAAATCAATGATATGTATGGACGGCCATTCTCCGATCGAAGCACACCACACGGTTCTGACCAATTCCAGCTTGGTGGCTCCGTACTTTGAGAAACACAAGAATATTTTACGCTCGGACAACCCAGGAAGCTTGAATCCTGGATTAGGAAGGCCCACATGGAGACTTTCGGCGGTTGGTTGAGAAAACATTTAATGAGTGACAATAAGGTTGTAGATCAGCTCGTACATGTTGGCCAAGACACCATCTTCGACTATAACGACTTTCCAAGGGTACGAGATAAATGGGAATACATTTTACACGATCGCCCAAGATAAAAAGAGCACCAACCAAAACGATGGTGTCCGCTTTGATGCGAGCAACCGAGAATGGGCAAAAGGTCACATATTATGGTTACATAGAGGAGATATGGGAACTTGACTATGGACCCTCCTTTAGGGTCCCTTTGTTCCGGTGCAAATGGTTCAAGCTAACGAGGAGGTGGGGTAAAGGTGGACCAGCAATACGGAATGACAATGGTGGATTTCAACAATCTTGGTTACCTTGACGAACCATTCGTCCTAGCGAAAGATGTCGCTCAGGTTTTCTATGTGAAGGACATGAGTAGCAAACCGAGGAAACGGAAAGATAAGAAAACGATCGGTACATCATGCGATGATCCAAAGCGCCACATTGTTCTTTCAGGGAAAAGAAACATCGTGGGAGTGGAGGACAAGACAGACATGTCGAGAAGATTATAATATGTTTGCTAAAATTCCGCCCTTCAAAGTGAACACCGACCCAAGCATTAAGTTAAATGATGAGGATGCTCCATGGATACGGCACAATCGTAAGCAAGCGGGGACACAAGGGAAGAAATGATGTGTAATAATTTATTGTACCAAACTTTGTTGAATGAATCATGTGAATTATATTACCCGTGATGTGTTTGGTGTCCATTTTCGAATGATTCAATTGACTCGAGATAGCACTGATGATACATGAAATTTGGAGTGACTAAGTCATACTCCTGCATACATGAAATTTGGAGTGACTAAGTCATACTCCTGCATATAGGAAATTTGGAGTGACTAAGTCATACTCCTGCATACATGAAATTTGGAGTGATTTAGTCTTACTCCTGCCTAGGCGTATAATATGCATACTCGTAGTCTTCATAGCCGCCGCCGTTGTACTGGTAGTCGTCGCCTTCTAAGTTGCCGGCGTCATCGTCGCTGCTGTCGTCGCTGTCGTCGGGCGGCGCTCGTGGCTCGAAGCGAGGGTAGCGCGAGGCGGGGATATCGCCGGCCGTGATGTAGTCCATGACGCTCTGCGAGTCCGGCCGTACCACCATAGCCGACGGCCGGCCTCGTGGAAGTTTCCGGGAGGCGGACCGTCCTCCTCATACCCGGCGAGCGCCCTCTCACACCGATTGATGAAGAAGGCGTCCCAAGTATGCTGGTTATCGGGATGCCGGCGGGGATTCATCCGCTGCTCCGGCGTGAGGTCGAGGTAGTAGTGGTTCGTGATGGCCGCCCGGCGCGCGGTACCCGAGGGACGGGAGGGACCGGCACGCCGCCGGCGCTTAGGCTCCGGCCGGCGAGGGACGCGGTAGCCGGAGGGCAAGGGTAGTTCGAGGCGCAAAGCTCCTCCACCTGGCTGGTAGGTTAGAGTGGGTGCGGTGGAAGCCATGAGAGAGTGATGAGAGATTGTAGAGATGTGATGCTGGCCAAGCCGGGCTACCTATATGTAGTGACGAATGGCGGGAAAAATGGGAGCGGGAAGACGGGGAGGCGGGAAGAAAGAGGCGGGGAGAAAGTGGCGGGAAGAAATTGGCGGAAAAAATTTGGCGGGAAGAAAGAGGCCGGAAGAAATTGGCGGGAAACAATTGGCGGGAAGAAAGAGGCGGGAAGACGGGGAAGAAATGGCGGGAAGACGAGGAGGGAAGAGGGGGTCGGCGGAAAGAGGCGGGAAGAGGGGGCCAACGAACTTTTGAATTGAATTAGTTTCATTTTTATGAATTTTTGATAATTTGTATTTTTAAATTTTTGAATTGAATTAGTTTTATTTTTATGAATTTTTTGATATATTATTTGTATTTTTAAGATTTTGAATTGAATTAGTTTTATTTTTATGAATTTTTTGATATATTATTTGTATTTTTAAGATTTTGAATTGAATTAGTTTTATTTTTATGAATTTTTTGATATATCATATGTATTTTTAACATTTTGAATTGAATTAGTTTTATTTTTATGAATTTTTTGATATATAATTTGTATTTTTAACATATTGAATTGAATTAGTTTTATTTTTCTTAATTTTTTGATATATAATTTGTATTTTTAACATATTGAAATGAATTAGTTTTATTTTTTTGATTTTTTTGATATATAATTTGTATTTTTAAAATTTTGAATTGAATTAGTTTTATTTTTCTGATTTTTTTGATATATTATTTGTATTTTTAACATATTGAATTGAATTAGTTTTATTTTTCTTAATTTTTTGATATATAATTTGTATTTTTAACATATTGAAATGAATTAGTTTTATTTTTCTGATTTTTTTGATATATAATTTGTATTTTTAAAATTTTGAATTGAATTAGTTTTGTTTTTCCGATTTTTTGATATATTATTTGTATTTTATGATTTTGAAAAAGAAAAGCAATTTGAAAAAAGACCTTTAGTCGCGGTTGGCCTCGCCAACCGCGACTAAAGTCTCGCAGCGCGGAACGGGAAAAACCCGCCGAAATACCTTTAGTCGCGGTTGGCGAGGCCAACCGCGACTAAAGGTACCCTTTAGTCGCGGGTCGCCTCCCCAACCGCGACTAAAGGGGGGACTATAAATGTCGGCGCCGAACCGCCGCCGCGCCATCTTCTTCTCCGCGCGACAGGACTCCTCGCCGAAGCCCTGCCGTCGCCTCCTTCTCCGTGCCGAAGCCTACTCGCGTCGCCTCGCCGCCGTCGCCGCCGTCGTCACGCCGCCGTCGCCGCGCCCGAGCCGCCGCCGCCGCGCTGCGCCGCCCGTGCGTCGCCCTCGTCGATCTCGCCGTCCCCGGCCCATCGCGCCGATCGATCTCACTAACCGCCGCCGCGCGCCCGGCCCGCGTCTTCGCGCGCGCGCCGCCCCCACTCGCGCGCCGCCGCCGGCCGCTGTTGCCCGCCGCTTGCCCGCCGCCGCCGCCCGCTGCGCCCGGCCGGGAGAGAGAGAGATCGAGGGCGCGGGGAGAGAGAGAGAGACGGCCGGCGCCCCCTGCCTCTCTTTTTTTTTTGTTTTTTGTTTTGTTTTTTTAACTTAACTAAAAATTTAACTTAACTTAACAATTGTTAACAATCGTAAACTTTAACAAAGTTAACAAAATTTAACAAATTTAACAATTTTCAAATTTAACAAATTTAACAAATTTAACAATCGTAAACTTTGTTAAATTTTGTTAATTTTGTTTTTTTAACTTAACTAAAAATTTAACTTAACTTAACAAAATTGTTTTTGTTGCTAATTAATTAATACAAAAAAACTAATGTTGTAAACTTATAAATTTTACATTGTTAACGTTGTTATTTTTACTTACAGTAGTTCTCTTGCATACACAACAACATCATATGTAGTATTTTTTCCAAAATGTAGAACAAATTAATGTTGTAAACTTATTGATTTTACATTGTTAACATTGTTAATTTACTCACAGTTATCTTGCATACACAACAATTAATCTCATACACAACAATTACACACATCATCTGTAGTGAATTTCGTCCAAAATGTAGAACAACACCGGTCTCTCGGTCACCGCCACACCGGTCTCTGCGTCCCCTTTCGCCACCGCCACCGGTCTCTCGGTCACGCGGTCACCTGCGTCCCCCTTTCGCCACCACCACCGTTCTCTCGGTCACGCGATCACTCGCGTCCCCCTCTCGCCTCCCTCGTCGCCCTCTCTCTTTATATGTAGAAGAGATATGATAATGCTGGCATATACACAATTAATTTGTTTTGACTACATGTTTTCAGGACTGACATATGGCGGACGATAGAGCTGACCCGATTCTGGACAACTATGATCCGGACGCTGAAGACCATATGTTCGGCATCATAAAAGGCGATTTTCCATATGTGCCGACCGGAGAAGAAGAAGATGATATCTCTTCTTATCTGAACCTTGAGTGTGAAGATGAAGGGCGCCGTCAGCAAGCAGATGATGTCGAAGAAACGTCGATAAACGACGATCTTCAATTGGAAGTAGCAACCACCTCCGGCGCCGAGGTATATATATATACATATTGAGCGTCTGGTGATACAAACTAACTGATTTGAATAAATGTGTGTGTACTAACGCGCGCGACTCTCTTTCTTATTTTAGCCCTCGGCCGGATCGTCGAAAAAATCGAGTACGTCGTCAAAGCGTGGCGCAACCAAGACGATGAAACCAGGAGAAACATGCACCATCGATGTTGTCGATGAAGCAACCGGCAGGCCGCTGGAGCCCAGCAAGAACGCCACCAAGTTTGTCAGCCAATGCGGAGCCGTTGTTAGAGACAACGTCTCGATCACCCGCCGGAGTGGAATGAGCCAAAGAAGGCACGTGTTGGTTTCACTTTTGTCGATAAGAGAGAAAAAAGATTGCTTCAACAAGCTTATGGAACATTTCGTTCTACCTCCGGAATACCGCAAATACGATGAGGAGGGTAATAAGATTGCGGAAAACAAGGAGAGGCGCAAGCTAGTCAAACAGATTCGCTCTTTCTAGGATGGCCAACGCATTCGGAAATACAAGCAAAATCTAGCCCATGACTTTGTCAACCAGGGCAAGACTCCGAATTTCAAAGGACAATATGAGAAGCGCAACATGATTGGCCAGAATTTGTGAAGCAAAAGAAATCGGAGCGAGTTCCTTGAACTATCGAAAAAAATAAGGAAAATGCGGCCAAGAAGGAGTACAATCATAAAATGGGGCCGGGAGGGTATCGCTTTTGGCAGCCTAAGTGGGAGAAGATGGAGAACGAGCTGAGGGCGCGAGGAATCCGTCCGAGTACGGAGGGATGGGACCCAAGGGCCAAAAGGCTGGTGAGTACGGGCATGGGGGATCGGCGAACCCGGAGACGGGGGAGTGTGTTTACCGGGGCAAAATAATTACACCCACCAAAAAGCTTATTGAGGCAATGAGGGAGGCTCAAGAGGGGAGGATCAGGTTCAACGGAGAGAACGACGCCACGACAAAAGCCCTCGGGAATCCTGAACACGGAGGACGTATACGAGGCATGGGGCCCATTCCGTGGAAAGTAGGGTTCCCCGAACGATGACCCGTATGGTTACGAAGCCGTAAGAGAAAGATGGATCGGGATGCGGATGTTGTGGCGAAGTTGGTAACGGAAATGGATGTGATGAAGAAAACCGTGAGTGTACTAGTCGCCGAAAGAGATGCAGCTCGGGCGCAGCATGCTTGAAGATCATCCAATGGATCTCGGAAGCCGGCGGCGGAGAAGAAGCGGCGTGGCTTCCACGGAGGCCTCACCGGCTGGTGCACCGACGATAGAAATTACTTGCACCGGAGCCTGCGGTGGTCGAAATTACTGCACCGGAGCCTCCTCGCTACCCCGTGGACGATATAAAGGAGATGAAAGCATGTCATCTGTATTATCCTATCGGGAACATGTCCATGAAGGTAGCCATCGGCGAGTGCTTTACCACCGGAGCACTCCACCACAACAACCCCATTCAAGATGGCTATGCTCGTGTGACGGTGGAGGAGATAGTCCAAGGGTTTGAGGACCTGGACATTGACATTGCTACACACTGAAGGGGTGAAAAGACTTGGAGATGTCAAGCGCCGAGTTCATTCTATGGCGGAAGAAATTTATCAAGTTTCCGGGCGAGGCGCCAACAAGTCCACCCCGTACGGTGGTGGTGGTGGCGGTGGCGGTGACGGTGGCGGTGGCGGTGGCGGTGACGGTGGCGGTGACGGTGGCGGCGGCGGTGACGGTGGCGGTGGTGCTTCACCTAATACACCTCATTCACGTCAGCCGACGACGCCGCCCCCCAGTCCTTGTCCGGCGGGTGATCAGACACCGGTACCGCCCCCAATCCACCTCCGGCGAAGAAGCAGAAGCAGTCCTGGGTTATTAACCCGGACCCTTATGTACCTAAGAAAACAAAGATACCAGAGCCATCACTGAAGCCTCTCATCCCGAGGCCTTGGGAACTTAGTGTCGAGGAAAATGCGGCGGCCGTGGCTGCTCGAGCATGAGAAATGGAAGGAGGAGTGCAAGAAGAAAAGAGAGGGCGAGCCCAAGCCGGTATTTTCGATGAGCAAAAGAAGTGGGCTAAGTCATTTTTGAACACACCGTCCCAAGCCGCGAAGAATCTGCTCGACGACTATTTACGTGAACTTCGTAGGCAAGCACTCGAGTTCAAGAGGAACAAAGAGTTGGCGGAGAAGAAAGCCTTGGAGGCCGAGAAAAAATTAGAAAGGGGGAAAGAAGTTGCCCAGCTCGGGGAACAAAGTAAACAATCGATCGCCCCGCTCATAGTGCAAGCCGCCGGTCCGGATGCCCCCGATATCATAGCAGCTGCGGCAACACATGGATTGACTGTAACGAGTGCCAGAGAACAAGCGGCCGAGTTAGGTATCACTCTTCGTGCACTGTTAGGCCTTGATGAGGCGCCAATGAAGGACGTAGTATTTACATATGTGAAGAATGGCCCTCTCATCGAGCCTGCGCAGGAAGAGGATCTACCTCGACAAATGAAAGGTCTGCTAAATTGGTACAAGGGTTACATAAAACATGAAAACGCCAAAGACTATATCTATGCGGAAGTTAAATATGAGCATCACTTCAAACATTACTGGGTACAAATTCCTCTGAGTGAATTGTTCCAGCTGTTCAATCTGCGCGACCTCGACAAATCTATCATCAGTTGCTACGTTATGTAAGTGATTTATTAATTTCTACCCCATCTCGTTCATTGCCGGCCTGCACTATATATATATATATATTGTCCTAACTATCTTGTTGTGTACGCTATATATTATGCGAGAATGAAGAAGCGGGAAATGCGAATAAGGAACATCCATGATGTTGGGTTCATTGACCCACACATCGTTAATTCACATGTGTTAGAACACCACCCCGTCGACGTGGAGGATGACCTGTGGCGGTTTATTAGAAAACAGCAACAGAAAAGTGATATTCTATTTCCTTACCATTTTGGGTGAGTGTTTCTGTCTTGAGCACATTCTCTTTTGTTTACTCCATGCATGGTATGTGGCTAATCGATGAGTTATGCATGATTGTGCATGTATCGTGTCCGCGGGTTCCACTGGATTCTTATGGTAATTCAAGTTCGGACCTCCTCAGTTCTCGTCCACGACTCTCTGAATATGGATCCGGCGCTTTGGGCCGACATGAGAAAAATGATGCAAAAGTAATTATTTTCATTCATTTGCGCTCTATATATCGATCGGCCTATTTCGTTCATCATTTCCTAATATCAAGTAACTAATTAATAACTCTCTTGTTTATTTAATTTTCTTTGCCTCGTAGGGTTTGGAGACGGTTCGTAGATACCAAGGTCGGTGAATTCAAAAAAGAGCTACATTTTAAAATGGCAGTGCGGACGGTCGGGGATATTCAGCCACCGGGGACCAATCTATGTGGATACTATGTTTGTGAGAGGATCCGGAGATACTGCAATGAGCGGGACCGGACGTGTGAGAACAACATCCTGAGGAATAACCTCCGGAAGACGCTTAGTCCGAAGCTCGCTTCCGACCACTTCAAGAGGAACTAGCTGGATGGTTGGCGAGGAAGTCATCGATCCTAGAGGAGAACACTATTACGATGACGTAGAACTTTATATGCACCGGAATTTGTAACTAACTTGTTCAAAATTGTATATGGTCATCCGATATTGAATATATATTGTATATGGTCATCCGATATTGAATATATATTGTATATTCCTCTTGAATTCTTTTTGGTTCTAATTTCAAATTTGTTTGAAATTGTACATTCATATGCATGTATGTATACAGTACCGTAGAATATGTGAAACTCCATCAAAATTAAAACCCAAAAGAAATAAAATAATACAAATTAAAAAGAAACCAGATTTAGGGGGAGGGGGGTAAACCCTAAACCCTGCGGAGGCCTTTAGTCGCGGTTGGCCGGAAGAACCGCGACTAAAGGTCCTCCGCCCTGCGCTCGCCTGCGGCCCACGTGGATGGGCCTTTAGTCGCGGTTCGTAAGGAACCGCGACTAAAGGGGGGGGCCTTTAGTCGCGCTACTTTGGTCGCGGTTGGGCCACCGCGACTAATGGCAGTTGCCAACCGCGACCAAAGCCCCTTTTTCCACCAGTGTATTTCGATGAAACAAATTAACTTTTGCATTTCTCTAAAGACTGAATCAAAACTAACAAAGTAGATCACCTAGCGATGTACAATTAGAAGAACACTACAGAATGCAGGCAGACCTACATGCTAGTTGATTCAAATGGTCACCTACCATTCCCTCTAACGATTAATTACCAATAATTTCTTTGTTAACAAAATAATAATGCTGCTAAATAATGTTGCTCAAGTTATCATATAGCAGTTTAACTTTTCTCTTTCTAATCGTTTTGCCCAAAATCACAGCAACGTGGCGTCCTAGTGCACAGAGTGGTACCAAAATAATAATGTCTGCCGAGACCTATCTACTTCTTCAGAGAGAAACTGTTTCAGGAACAACAAGGGCACATACACATGAAGCTGCCATGCACTGGAGCCTGCTTGTACCACGCTTCAACCCGTGAGCAGGAGTTGAGCTCCAGGATCGCGACGGATAAAAGCCCATACTCAGCGTCCTCCGCGACGAGGGCGAGCTCCATCTTGACTCACAGGACGAGACTGCCCATGCTCAGCTTCCTCCGCGAAGCGGGCGAGCTCCATCTCGACTCACAGGACGAGACTGGAGAAACAATACGAACTGCAAAACGGAAGAATCCCATAGAGCCGATTGAGAAGGGAGAAGGTCTGGCTTCACACATTGAAGCGATTCCATAGTTGGAGGCGACACCGCGTCAATATCCCCGTGTGGCTGTTGAGCCAGCAGCTTCCCGATCCCGTTTCCCCGGATCGAGCTTCACCATCCGTGTGCCGGCAATTGGTGGGGGTGCAAGAGGCTATCGAGGAGCTCTTCCTTGGGCTTGATGGGATTTGCGGCCGGCTCCCTAACGCCTCTCCCCTCTGCCCCTTTCGTTGACCTGCTGCCGCCGCTCTGCGGCTCTTTCACCATTCCTCAAATCAAATTCATCTGTGATCCAAGATCTCTTCTGCAATTCCATCATGTTTTTCCTCTTTCCATCAGCCCGAACAATTTTCTTCTCCGGTTGTTATTTTGGGACAGCTCGCTGATAATCTAGAAAATTTGCGAGCATATAAATAAGAAAAAATTGGTATTTGTGAGCGAGGTGGGACTAAATATACTGCTACTGCCCTGCCAAGCCGTCAATGACTTCAGGTGGGTGAGGGCCTGTTTGGTGTGGCTTTTTTTGGCTTTTGGCTTTGGCAAAAGCCACCAAAAGCACCTAAATAGGTGCTTTTTTTGGCTTTTGGATTTTGGAAGCCAAAAACAAAGATCCTATTCTTTTGGCTTCCAAAATCCAAAAGCCAAAAAAAGCACCTATTTAGGTGCTTTTGGTGGCTTTTGCCAAAGCCAAAAACCAAAAAAAGCCACACCAAACAGGCCCTGAGCCTGGTCGCATGCAGCAGAGCGCGTGAGCTGTCCAGGCCCATGGGCCAGTTTCCCATCCACCCCAGTTTTCGCGGGACCATTGACGGACAACCAAATTCACGTGAGTAAAATTGCTGTGCGAACCGTTTCGTAATTTTAAGCGGTGGCATCAGCCTGTAAATTTCTATCAACTCCAGGGGCAGGTTTAAAACGGACGAAAATTTTGGGAAGAAACCTTACTTCCTTTATTAGTAGGTAAAAATAAAGATTATTGGTCCGGCATAGAGGAAACTTGGAAACTCAATCCGTGTGATGAGTGATGACCCACCATTTGACCAAATGACCAATCATGCCGACATATATGAAAAAATAACGATCAAATCGTACTACTCCCTCCGATATAATAAGTATCCGCGGTTTAGTACGACTTTGTACTCCCTCAGTTTCTAAAAAGAAGTTTCAGTTTTTTCAAAATATACATATATTTAATTATGTTTTAGTTTGTAGATATATGTAAATTTAGATAAAGTTGAGACATCTTTTATATATAGTCAGGGAGAGTACTAGCGTTGAACTAAATAAAGTTGTACCGGATCACCGGAATTCATTATGGATCAGGGAGTATATATGGACGTACACATTACATATAATAATGAGCTGCCACTCCATGATGTGCTAGCTAAATATGGAATGA
This sequence comes from Lolium rigidum, assembly GCF_022539505.1. Classification (NCBI taxonomy): domain Eukaryota; kingdom Viridiplantae; phylum Streptophyta; class Magnoliopsida; order Poales; family Poaceae; genus Lolium; species Lolium rigidum. The sequence continues at coordinate 172,268,926 of NC_061511.1, read as the reverse complement.
CAAATCCTGCACTACCGAGACGAGTTGGGTAAACGGCACCCAAGCAACACGTATCTCTCGCTAGCTATTTATATTGACCTAAGCTGTCCGTCTGGTCTGGGCGTGAGAAGGGGCTGATCAACCTCCTAGCTACCGATTGGTTTATACGGACTAGTTTAGATCTAGATTGTAAAGATCGATCATGGCGGTGGCGGCGCGCTTCAGCGACGAGGACATCCGGTTCATGGCGGAGGACGGTGTGGATCGCCCTCTTGAGGAGAGCCTGAGGAAGCTACTGTCCAAGACGAGCCAGGAGCTGCGCGATGCGGAGTTCCCCTCGCTGGAGCACCTGGATATTAGAGTTGTATCCTAATACGTATACGTATGGTGTAGTACACCAACGTATACGTATCTTCTCTGTACACCACGTGAGGGGTTTTTCCTCACATATATAAACACGTAACCGTCGGTCTGAAACGACACGACGTTCCACCCACGATTCACAACTTCAACATGGTATCGAGCCTCCTCTCTCTTCCGCTCGTCTAGCCTGCCGCCGCCGCCGGTCCTTCCACGGCCGCCGCCGCCGGTTCCCCCACGATCATGCCCTCCAAACTACACCAAAACGACGGTCTCTTCCTCCTAGATCAATTCCCTCCCTCGTTTTTCTGTTTTCCATACAATTCTAGACAACCCTATTCACGACCGGGGAAGCCGGGACCTCTGCTGTCTCGATCGCCGGATCGCGGATCGTCCGATCGCTTTTTTCTTCCCGTCGCTCGCTGCTGTGTTTCGATCTGCCCATGGCTTCCTCCTCAACACCGTCCGGGCTGGCTCCTATTGGTGCACCTCCCGCCATGAAGCTCACTCGAGAGAATTTTACGTTACGGCAAGCTCGGGTCCTGCCCACATCTGCGTGGTGCCCGTGTCATGGCTCTCCTTGAGGGAACCGACCCTGCCCCGCCGAGAATGCTGGAGGTTGAAGATGAAAACAAGAAGAAGGTGTCTGTCCTAACCCGGCCTATGATACACTGGATTTCTAAGGACCAACAGGTGGTCGGCTTTACGGTGAACTCCTCTCCGAGGATGTGCTGCCTCAGATCTTTGGCCTTCATCATGCTGTCGATGTGTGGCGTGCGCTGCATGCCATGTACTCCACGCAGTCCAAGTCTCGGGTCTCCACTCTTCGCGGTGCTCTCACCAACACCAAGAAGATGGATATGACAGCTCAACAGTACATCACCAAGATGAAAGGATATGCCTCTGAACTTGTTGCCGCCGGAAAGACAGGTTGATGATGATGAACTCAAGGATTATATTCTGAATGGTCTTGATGGGTCGTTCAACAATCTGGTTGCCGCCATCAACGCTGTCCCATCTACGTCCCTCAATGACATGTGTTCTCGGTTGCTCTCCTGTGAAAATCGCGATGCTATGCTACAATCCACGGGCCAAGGTTACGGTGGTTTTACATCCTCCATCAATGCTGCTTCTCGCCGCCCTCCTAACTATGGGGTCTCGCCTCCCCGCCCACAACAATCCCCGCCATCATACCCACAACCTACCTATCAGCCCCCATATTCCCCTCCCACACCTGCCTATCACCCACCATATATGACACCTACAACATACGTACCACCTCCGGCCTACCAACAACCCTACATGCCTCCACAATATCAGCAGCCTACTCCATATCCCTCATACCAGCCGCCATTCATGCCTCCTAGCCCGTATCCGCAGCCTTACATGCTACCACCTATGAGCCAACCTACTCCCTATCAGCGTCCTCCACCTCCCCCTCCAGTCCGTGGTCCACCTAGGCGGGAACAGCAGCGCCGACCTAAGGGAGGGCGCGGCAAAAGAGTGACCGTGTAGCTACGCCTTGGCGGGGAGGGTGTTATGTGTCGGATATGTAAGAAGGAAGGACATTCAGGCTGGTGACTTGTTGGTGGCGCTATGGTGATGATGACGATGAGGACACTCCACGGCCCTTCTAAAGGTGCCTATGGTGTAGACACAAATTGGTACATTGATAGCGGCGCCACAAATCATGTCACCTAGGGCAACTCAACAAATTACAAATCCATGAGACTTATCGGGGCGTGATCAAGTTCATAATGCTAGTGGACAAGGTATGAATATTGCACATATTGGTCATTCTATTTTGCACACCCACGATAGTTCTTTACAACTTCGTAACATTCTACATGTTCACGATGCTTCTATGAGTTTACTTTACGCTCATAAAATTGCTCTTGACAACAATGCCTTTATGGAGATTCACCCATTCTTTTTCTTGATTAAGGATCGAGCAACGAAGCAAATCGTGTTTAAAGGTCCGTGTCATGGTGGCTTATATCCTCTTGTTCCAGTTTCTTCGGTGTCTTCCAAGCATGCTCTTGTCACCGTCAAGCCTTCATCCTCTACGTGGCATTGTCGTCTAGGCCATTCATCATCCTTTATAGTTCAGCAGATTCTTAGGAAGAATAATCTTTCCCATTCGCCAGAAATAAATCCTTACATATGTGATCCTTGTCAACAGGCCAAAAGTCATCAGCTACCATATCCTGTTTCTACTAGTGTTTCCACTATGCCATTGGAACAAATATTCTCTGATGTATGGGGCCCAGCTCCTCTTTACAGTAGGCAAACATGCATATTATGTAAGTTTCATCGATGATTTTAGTAAATTTACTTGGATTTATTTGCTTAAGAAGCGCTCTGAGGTGTTTCAAGTGTTTCTTGATTTTCAACAATATGTTGAGCGCCAATTTGGTCGCAAAATCCTCACCATGCAAACTGATTGGGGTGGTGAATATGAAAAGTTAAATGGATTTTTTCAGCGTGTAGGCATTGTCCATCATGTATCATGCCCTCATGCTCATCAACAGAATGGTTCTGCTGAACGCAAACATCGTCATATTGTTGAAGTTGGCCTTGCATTACTTGCCAATGCTTCCATGCCTCTAAAATTCTGGGATGATGCCTTTATTACCGTCACCTATCTTATTAACTTGCTTCCTACCAAAGTTCTCAATTTCGAGACTCCCTCTGAAAAACTGTTGACTGCCAAAACCCACCGGCGGGCAGCGGCCTTGTCAACACTGTAGAGCCGGGGGGAGCCTAGAGCTGCGGCTGGCTGAGACCCCTCCGAGCGACGGCCCGCAATGCTCTTCTGGTCACACGCGGCGTTGCGAAGTGCAAGGCGTGCCACCGACCTATACACGGTCGGGGAAGGTGATGAGGATGCCTCGCTTAGTTTCTGCGGGGCATACATGTAAACGTTAAATACGAGCCTCGATCGGCTCTCGAGGTTATCTCGTGAATCGGCTCAAAGAGCCGATCCACCCATGATCCGTACGGGGTGCACGAATACTTGGTGGTCCTGCTTGATCAAGATGAAGCTAATGAGATCTACGACGATTTAGGGTTTTCACCGCATAATCGGATCATCCTACTCCAGGTTGGGCCTTTGCGGCCACGCACGGTGCTCGTAAGCCGATCCTAAACGAGGCCAGAAAACCAACATGAAGTTGATCCTAGGAACATCCCGTTTAGGACTTGCGAACGCCACCCTACGTGCCACCGGATCCTCCCCCCCCTTTGTAAGGCCTAACTATTGCAGATATTAAACTAATCCTTGTAGAACAAGGAGCAATCGTAACGGATCGAGATCTACTAAATAATGATCAAGCGGGGTGCCGCCCCCACACTGAGACAGGCGTGAGGGCGGCTAGATATGCAAGGGTTGCACTACGTAAGCATGCTTAAACGAAGAACAATGCTAACCCTAACACATCTAATGATAACTACGTTGCTCGCCATCAAAAACGCTTCGGTACGAGCAACGCATGAACAACGTGGGGCTTGTGCTGCCTAGATCGCAAGATGCGATCTAGGCGGCATGTCGCTACCCGATAGAAACCCTCGAGACGAAGGAGTTGGCGATGCGCCGAGATTGGTTTGTTTTTGGGGTTGAACGTGAGTTGTTGTTTATTCCATAAACCCTAGGTACATATTTATAGTCCGGCGGACTTTCTAATGTGGGCGTGCACTAAACCGTGCACGACTAAGATTCTATCTCTAAACTAAAATAGATCTAATATGTTACAGATACACGGGCAATTAAGCCCAACAAGCCGATTCATATAATTCTCCACGTATATTTCCTTAAGCCCATCCTGACTGCGGCCCACCTCTGACTTGGTCAAATCTTGGTGATAACACATGCCCCCCTGGTTTTGGAATTGGTAATTCCAAAATCACTCTGCTTTCCTTCGTCGGGTCATGTCGTGGCAGAACCGTCGCAGTATCCCTCATGATGATGCCTTGCCTTCTCAACTTCTCCGCGTGGCCTGGCAGTTTTTTTTCTTCTTTTTTAGGCACCACTTCCTCGGAAACTGCTTGTGGCATCGAATTTCCACTATATCCTCCTTCGATTTAACCGCTACGAACAGTTCTCCTTTGTATCTCCTCCGCATTAGCACTCCAAAAACCCTCCCAGCCACCATGTCTTCCTCCTCCTCTGCTCCATCGGATCTTGCTAGCCAATCTTCCACGTCCCGTGAGCCGACGCCGGAGTAAGACGCGGCGGCGGTCCACGCGGCCAACACCCGCCGCGCCATTGCGGCGGGGGAGGAATCAGACCACGACTTCTCCACCTGGTCCGAGGACGACCAGTCCTTGACGGACGGGGAGAGCGACCTCCGCTTCCTCGCCGTTGGGGAAACGGAAGAGGGGAGTGACGACGACAGCTTCTCCTGCGACTTCACCTCTTCCGGGGAGGAGGAGGAGCAGGAAGAGGAGGAGGAGGACGACGACGAGGGCTCCTCCGACGAGCCGCCGGCCAAGCGGTTCTGCCCTTGGCCGGGCAATCTTAGCGACTTCGACAGCGACGAGGACGACGCTGACGAAGAAGATGAAGACAAAGAGGGCCCGGTCGGCGGCCATTGGAGCGACGACGAGCCCGCCGGGAGCAGCGCCGATAGTGGCGACGACGGCGACGACGAGGGCAGTGATGGCCCATAGATAGGACCTCTAGAATAGGGCCGGTAGTAGTAGATGGGGCGAGTGGATCCCCTAGTATTCCCCTTTTGAGAGCAATTAGCTCCTTGTGTAAGAAATCTCCTCTTAATCAATGAAGAACTTTTCCCCAATCTTGATTTTGCCGATTCCTTTTAATTGAGCCGATTCTCTCTTCTACTGACCTTGCCGATTCGTCCCCTTTGCCAATGCGTAATGAGCCGATCGCACCGCATCGGTCCTTTGAAATTCACCCTTCTCTTCTTCGGCTGATGATTTTCTAAATCTGGTGGAAGATGCTCGGTCTTTCGAGAAAACCTTCGAACTTTTCCAACCAAACCAAATAATCCTTTTCGGTACCCATCATGGTGAAGAAGGTTGCAATGAAGGATCAGCCGATGGTATCCTCATCGGTTCTTTAAACGAGTATCCACTAGGCCTGCTGCCCCCGAGCCTTACTCGAGGCGAGAATGTCGAGAGAGAATGCGCCACGGCCGATCCTCTTTCTTCCTCCGACAGCCGATAATCCTCCGTTTCCTCCTTGACGGAAAAGGTTCAGGAACCCGGATCGGCTCGAAGCAGCTGGAGAAGCTTCCATTGTTTTACTCCCTCGAGGCAACAGAAAGCACCACCGTTGGTCTAGATTTGGTGGAGACTCGATAAACACTGCATAATTCCACTAAAGTCGATGGCTGCGCATCGGCTGCCTCTCAATTCTAAAGTCGATGCCCTCGCATCGGTGCGTAGCAAAAAATTTTTTTTTTTTATTTGGCTGATTTTTCTTAATCGGCCCCCATATTCCACTACTCATTACCAGAAGACGAGATGCTTCCGTTGCATATCCTCGTATTTTATCTACCTGGATGCCCCCCCGAGCCGATTCTATCAAGAAAATTGATGGTATCGGCTCTGTTGGATAACATGTTGAACCCAGGCAGAATAGTAGGTGAGGATAATTTTGGCCGATTGCTGGAATCGGCCTCCACGTTGCTTGCTCGTTGAAGGTTTTGTAAGTTCCCTTCGTAAATTTTTGGGGCCGATCACAAGGATCAGCCTCTCCTGGTTTGCTCATTGGTTTGATCTTGCTACTTGGTCAGGCTGGATAAAACCAACCCAACCTACGACTTGATGCGCTTGCCGTCGTCCACCTTGAGTGCTCCGTAGAGTCGTGGAGCGCTAAGCTCTGTCGGCAAGACGAGTACCATGTTTGTGCCAGCCGATGTCTCATCATCGGCTTTCCTCTGCTTGGGGCGCCACTCCATTTTCCGTGGACGACCCTCTTCATCCAGGGTTCGCTGAACCTTTGCGGCCAGATCAGGCCGTGCCTTCCTTAGCGTGTGCGGTACAACCTTTCGGCTTCCTCTAGGCCGCGCAATCGGCTGAACCTCGCGCTTTTGGGAACGGCCGAGTCCGTCGGGGCACCACCTTGGCCGGTGGTACCTGTCTTCTTCCACTTCTCCCTCGTCTTCGAATCCTCAAGATCGCCCAACGAGGTGACTCGGCGCGTTTGCTTTGTGGCGGGAGAGGCCCTAGGCGCTCGAACACGGACACGTTGGCTGCCTCCTTCTTTTTCGGTTGCATTCTGGGCAATTGCCGACTGTGGGCAATCGGCTCATTCCTGAATCCCAGCAGTGTCTGAAGAAGGGGCAGTCCCAATGCCTGGCGTTGTCATCTTGCTCCCTTGATGCGTCCGTGGCACAGCGCTCGTGCTCCTCCTCATCGTGATACTGCCGACGATATCTTCTGGCTTCTCTAGCCAAACGATCTCCTCTATCATCGTAATTGGCCCGTCGGCGTTGGTCATACTGACTCACATATTTGTTGAGGAGGTGATCGGAGAGGGGCGGCTGATATCTTATATTCTTCACCTCTCCCTGCGTGACATAGCGCTTGCCATCATGACGGAGCCGATCGCGTGGAGCGGCCTCTTCTGTATCCTTGCTGTGAGAGCAGCTGCCCTCATCTACATCTTTGCCAGAGTGGTTTCCAGGTCCTACCATGTTGATGCTGAACGAGGGACCTGGCTGGCAACCTTCAGGGTAGGTGATTCCCACCATGTTAACGGCGGGGAAGGGTTGGGTGTCGACCTTCATGGCGTACTGGTTGAAAATTAGCCGCCCCTTCTCTATCGCCGCTTGGATGTGCTGACGCCACACCCGGCAGTCGTTGGTGGCATGGGAAAGCGAGTAGTGGAATTTGCAGTATGGCTTTCCGTTTAGCTCTTTTGCCGTGGGGAACTTGAGACCTTCAGGAACCGTCAACTGTTTCTCCTTGAGCAGGAGGTCGAAAATTTGTTCAGTCTTGGTCACGTCAAAATCAAATCCCCTGGGCGGCCCTGGTGGCTTTACCCATTTGCAGGCCACAGGGGTTCCCCCCGAGTCCACTCAGCCACTTGCTATCTCTTGGCCTCCCGCGGGCACTTCATCCTCCTCCGTATCGACCATAACTACGCACGCTTGAACTTGTCTTGGTACGGAGTCGGGGTGGCGGCTGTTCATATGCTGATAGTTTCGAACCATGTGCGCCGGCGAGGGATAATCTGCTTGGGAGGCCATGTCCTTGAGCTGTGTTGCAAGGCACTGCTACTGCCAACTCGGCTGCTTCCTTTTCGAGTTATACGAACCGAATAACATCGGTTCCTAAGATTCCTGAGCGCTGGATGTATTCTGTCACCGTTTCCCCGCGCTTCGACGTAGTTGTGCTAGATCGGCAATGCCGGACTCGGAAGCTTCGAATGGTATTGCATATGGAATTGTTCTTCCAATTGCTTCCAAGGCTGGATGGAGTTTGCTGGCAGAGAGGTGTACCATCCAAAAGCCGATCCCGTGAGGGATCGTGAAAAGAGCCTCACGCGTAGCTGATCCGACACCGAAGCCGGTCCTAGTTGAGCCAAATATCGGGCCGACGTGCTCGATGGAGCTGGAACCATCCGATCCACTGAATTTGGAGAAGTCGGGGAGCCGATATTTAGGTGGCAGGCGGGATCATCTCGTAATCGTCGGGGTACGGCTTGGAATAGCCGACCGCCCTTCTTTTCGGCATCATGCCGAGCTGGTCTCTCGGTGTGGTGCGTCGATCCGATCCGTTGTGCTGGCCGTAGGAGTTGCACTGCGAAGATTCGCCGGGGTGGCGTACTTGGCCTGCCATGTTTGCTTTTCCAGCTCCGAGCCGGCTGCGGGAGGCTGGGCTCGGGAGTTTCGTCGGTGTGGCGTATTTAGTTAGCCACGTACGCTCTGTCGCCGACGTTCCTCCTGTCTTCGCCGGAGTCCCCGATGTTGTGGCCTGGTTTGTGAGTGCCCAGTCACCACAATCCGGCACATACATGCACGCGTATCCATGGGGGATCTCCTTAGGCGCCTCCATTAAGAACTGGTAGTCACTAGGGTCGCCACCAGTTCGTAGACGAGGAATGCCGGTGTAGTCGGCACTTCGGCAGGTGCTGCCAACGCAAATGGCAGGTGGCGGTCGGGGCTCGGAATGGCAACTCTCCTTGATGAGTCCCGAGAGCTGGTCGCGACGGCGAGTGCGGTGGCTCATGATCTCCTGGATCACGCGCGGAGCGACACGCTCCAACACGTTGACCAAGTTCTCGAGTGGCGGTGTAGCGAGTGAGCCACCGGGTAGTTGATCTCCTGCCGCGGACCCACGGTGCGTTCCTCCGACGGGGTAGAGAGGTCTATCCCATCGAGTGCACCTTACGGTGAGAACCCCTTCCATCCGATGCCACCGGAACGGGTTCTGCGAAAAGAGCCGATGAGGTCGGCTTCGAGGGTAGCCTTGATCTCGTTGTATTGCTTCTTGAGGTCGTCGGGCGGATCCCCGTAGGTGAGCGGCGTGCCGTCCGCCATCTCGGATGTAGATGGCGATGTGGTTGATGTAGACGATTGTCCCACCGGGCGTGCCGAGAATGTGTTGAGCTGCCAAAACCCACCGGCGGGCAGCGGCCTTGTCAACACCGTAGAGCCGGGGGAGCCTAGAGCTGCGGCTGGCTGAGACCCCTCCGAGCGACGGCCCGCAATGCTCTTCGGTCACACGCGGCGTTGCAAAGTGCAAGGGCGTGCCACCTGACCTATACCTGGTCGGGAAGGTGATGAGGATGCCTCGCTTAGTTTCTGCAGGGCATACATGTAAACGTTAAATACGAGCCTCGATCGGCTCTCCGGTTATCCTGTGAATCGGCTCAAAGAGCCGATCCACCCATGATCCGTACGGGGTGCACGAATACTTGGTGGTCCTGCTTGATCAAGATGAAGCTAATGAGATCTACGACGATTTAGGGTTTTCACCGCATAATCGGATCATCCTACTCCGAGGTTGGGCCTTTGCGGCCACGCACGGTGCTCGTAAGCCGATCCTAAACGAGGCCGAAAAACCAACATGAAGTTGATCCTAGGAACATCCCGTTTAGGACTTGCGAACGCCACCCTACGTGCCACCGGATCCTCCCCCCTTTGTAAGGCCTAACTATTGCGAGATATTAAACTAATCCTTGTAGAACAAGGAGCAATCGTAACGGATCAGATCTACTAAATAATGATCAAGCGGGGTGCCGCCCCCACACCTGAGACAGGCGTGAGGGCGGCTAGATATGCAAGGGTTGCACTACGTAAGCATGCTTAAACGAAGAACAATGCTAACCCTAACACATCTAATGATAACTACGTTGCTCGCCATCAAAAACGCTTCAGTACGAGCAACGCATGAACAACGTGGGGCTTGTGCTGCCTAGATCGCAAGATGCGATCTAGGCAGCATGTCGCTTACCGATAGAAACCCTCGAGACGAAGGAGTTGGCGATGCGCCGAGATTGGTTTGTTTTTGGGGTTGAACGTGAGTTGTTGTTTATTCCATAAACCCTAGGTACATATTTATAGTCCAGGCGGACTTTCTAATGTGGGCGTGCACTAAACCGTGCACGACTAAGATTCTATCTCTAAACTAAAATAGATCTAATATGTTACAGATACACGGGCAATTAAGCCCAACAGGCCGATTCATATAATTCTCCACGTATATTTCCTTAAGCCCATCTTGACTGCGGCCCACCTCCGACTTGGTCAAATCTTGGTGATAACAAAAACTCCTTCAAGTCAAACCCAACTATGAGCCTCTTCGGGTTTTTGGTTGCGCTTGTTGGCCCAACCTTCGCCCTTATAACAAACACAAACTCTCGTTTCGTTCCAAACGATGTGTTTTTCTTGGCTATAGTCCTCGCCATAAAGGAGTCAAATGTCTTGATGTTGCCACTGGTCGTGTCTATGTCTCTCGTGATGTTGTGTTTGATGAAAATATCTTTCCGTTTGCTTCCCTAAACCCAAATGCGGGTCGCCGTTTACGCGAGGAAATTCTTCTTTTTCCACCGCACAACTCCTCTTTGGTGTCTAGTGATAGGGGTGTGCCTACTAATGACCACTATTTGCAAGTTTGTCCTCCTGTGCGTTCTTCTCAGGTTACTCCTCATGAGCCTCCAAGCACTGTACAAGAATCTGGGCAACATTCTGAAGCCAATGCACAAAACAGACACATCAAATGATGAAATATCTCGGGCAGAACAGGACAAACAGGGACAGCCCAAACAATGAGGCTGATTCTCGCTCCAGAATCTGCCATGGGATCTGCGTCTGCAGATGCGGCGACAAGCTTCACCTGCCTGTGCACGGACGCACCACTCCGCACCGGCCACATCTTCGGCGGACCCCGCCTCGCCTGCTAGGGAGATGCTGCTGCGCCATCCCGCGGCCGACACGTCCCCGCCTGGCTCCCTGCCGTCCCTGTCTGGAGCATCTCCCGCGCCCGGGTCCCCGTCTGGCACGTCGTCGTCGAGCGCGCTAGGGTCCCCGCTGACCTCTGCGTCCGACAGTGACAGCAGCTGCCCCACGCCACACAGTGCCAGCAGGAGCTCCCCGTCTAGTAGCGACCGCACCATGCATGTGCGGCGGCGGCTTCCTCGGATCTTCCGTGCCTCCGCACGCTGCGCCACCTCCTCGCTCGTTGGAGTACAAACACGCCTACAAAAAGGTATCCGCCAACCGAAAACGTATACGGATGGCACTGTTCGATATGCTTTTCTCGCATCTACGAGTGAACCTAAAAATACCGCCGAGGCTCTCGTTGATGCAAATTGGAAACAGAGCTATGCAAGAGGAATATGATGCTCTAATGCTTAACAACACATGGCACCTTGTTCCTCCAAATTCCAACAAAAATGTTATTGATTGCAAATGGGTTTATCGCATCAAGAAAAATGCTGACGGCACTGTCGACAGTACAAAGCTCGTCTTGTTGCTAAAGGTTTCAAGCAACAGTATGGCATAGACTATGAAGACACCTTTAGTCCTATGGTGAAGGTTGCCACTATCAGACTTGTTTTATCTATCTCAGTTTCTCGAGGGTGGAGTTTACGATAGCTAGACGTAAAGAACGCGTTTCTTCATGGTGTTCTGGAAGAGGAGGTCTATATGAAACAACCACCTGGTTTCAAGTCTTCCGCTACGCCCAATTATGTCTGCAAACTTGACAAAGCATTATATGGTTTGAAGCAGGCTCCTCGAGCTTGGTATTCTCGCTTGAGTTCCAAACTTCACACTCTTGGTTTTATTCCATCCAAGGCTGATACATCTTTGTTCCTGTTTGACAAGTCGGGTATCACTATATATATCCTTATTTATGTGGATGACATCATAGTTACAAGCTCTTCCGACAAGGCTATCTCAGCACTTCTTCATAATTTGAGTTCGAGTTTGCTCTCAAGGATCTTGGAGATCTTCATTATTTTTTAGGTCTTGAGGTTCACAAACAGTCCAATGGTTTGCTACTAACTCAAGAAAAATATGCTACGAACTTGTTAGCCCGTGTTGGCATGAGTTCGTGTACCTCGTGTCCTACACCTCTTTCTACTACGGATACGCTATCCTTGACGAAGGCTCTCCGCTTGGATCGGAGGATATCACTCATTACGGGAGCATTGTTGGTGCTCTTCGATATTTGACAATTACACGTCCCGATCTTGCTTTCTCGTTAATAAGGTATGTCGGTATCTTCATGCTCCTACAACCGCACATTGGACAGCTGTTAAAAGGATCTTGCGGTATATTCATGGCACTAGTCGAGTTGGTCTCACTTTTCGGAGATCTTCTTCCACTCTTCCGAGTGCTTACTCCGATGCGGATTGGGCGGGAGATTTAGATGATAGACGTTCTACTTGGTGGTTTTGCTATATTTTTTGGTCCCAATCTTATATCATGGAGTGCCCGCAAACAACCTACTGTGTCTCGTTCGAGTACTGAGGCAGAATACAAAACGCTTGCCAATGCCACTGCTGAGCTTATTTGGGTTGAAGCTCTTGTTCGGGAACTTGGCGTGACACTCAAAGAAAAGCCATGTCTATGGTGTGATAATCTTGGTGCTACATATCTGTCTGCTAATCCAGTTTTTCATGCTCGTACTAAGCATATTGAGATTGATTTTTTCTTCGTTCGAGAACGAGTTGCTTCTAAGAAGCTTCGTGTCGAGTTCATCTCCGATAAGGATCAGATTGCAGATGGTTTTACTAAAACTCTTTGTTCCAAGAAACTTGATGAGTTTAAGCGTAATCTAAACCTCTCCCAGGTCTAGATTAAGGGGGGGTATTAGAGTTGTATCCTAATACGTATACGTATGGTGTAGTACACCAACGTATACGTATCTTCTCTGTACACCACGTGAGGGGTTTTTCCTCACATATATAAACACGTAACCGTCGGTCTGAAACGACACGACGTTCCACCCACGATTCACAACTTCAACACTGGACTGGGTGGACAGCCTCGAGGCCAGCACCATGGACATCGTCAAGTACCTCGTGGAGGACGCCGGCGACTACAGGCACTGCGCCGCGGTTTTCTCGCAGAGGCCGGGCGATGAGGCGCGCGCGGTCGTGGCGGCACTGCGCGACCATGCCGCGTGGGCGGACGCGCGGCTCGCCGAGGCCCGGGAGCTGGTGGCCTCCACGCGGCGCCTCCGGGACAGGTACCTGAGGGAGGCCGCCGGGACGGACGAGCTTGTGCACCACGCGGCCAACGAGTTCCAGAGCTTCGTGACCAAGGAGACGGACGGCAGGGACGACGTGCCCTTCGGCGAGAACGCGGCCAGGGCCGTCTCGATAGACGCGGCGGCGAGGGCCGGCGACGGCGTCGGGGCGCGGTTCGCGGAGAGGTTCGTCACGCTGGCTGAGAGGCTCAGGAGGGCCGCGGCCACGACGTACGCGGCACCGGCGGGCGAGGAGGCGCTGGTGGAGGCGATGCAGAGGCAGGCGGCGGAGGTGGAGGCGCTGTGCGCGGATCCCGACGCCTTCGTGGCGAAGATGCTGGCGACGGGGTCGTGGAGGTGCTTCATGGCTATGAACCTGCTCGTGCTGAGGGAAGACCAGGCTCGACGGCAGCAGCTCCAACGCGTGGCTATTACTAGTTGATGGCTTGATGCTGGTGGAGAACCTTTTACGATATGAGGGCAAATTGCCTAGTTTGGTGGTTACTCTGATCCCCACCATTGTAAGGTTCCCTGCAGTCAGCGCTTCTGCATGGGACATTTTACTGGAATCGATCTGACTAAGCTTTATACAGAGATGCTCGCAGTAGCCATGAACGAGCTCAGCCTTTTGTTTGGTTTGTCCAATGAATCCAAGATCATTGTATTTGTTTTCTGACGAGACATTTTAGTTGTAGTGTGTTACCCTTTTCGGATAGGCGCACGCTGTCCGTCGGTCGCCCGACAAGCGGTCTGAAAATCGGTTGTGATTTGTACCGTTCGATCGTGATCTTGCGGCTAACAATCAGTTCATCGTCCCTGACGCGGTCTGCCCGCTTTTCTGCTGTTCCGCTGTGTCAGACACGTTACTTCCTTCCTGCTGCGCTGCATGCTATGTCGCTTTCCTACCTCTGAGCTAAAACGGGTGAAGGCAGTACTATATTTTGGTCATCTCACTAGAGCCTACCATGTGTAGCTGTTGGGTTGCTAGAGTAGAAATAATCCAACAAAAAGTTGGGTGTTTACCACAATAATTAGCAATGATTTTAACAAAAATCAACAGATATTGTTACAAGAAATCACCAATATGTTTATAATAATAGTTAAGAAAGAAACTACAAATAATTTGGGTGTTTACAACAATAGTTAGCAACGATTTTAACAAAAACAAGAATTTCAACACTAAAAATTCCCAAGACAAAAATATCATTACAACAAATTACTAATATATGTACAACAATAATTAACAACGAAAATAGTAAATAATTTGGGTGTTTACAACAATAGTCAACAATGGTTTTAACAAAAACAAGAATTCCAAAACTAAAAATTCACAAGACAAAAGTATCTTTACAATAAATCACCAATATATTTACAACAATAAGTAACAACAAAACCAACAAAAAATTTGGGAATTTATAAAAGTAGTCAACAACATTTACAATTTCCCATGCTAAAATATTTCACAACAAATCCAATAGTTATTTACAACAATATTTCGTAACTATCACAACTAAATAAATTAACTAATCCTACATTATCAAAAATTCTTGTGAGGTATCTATTTGAAGAAAGATTCATACGTTGTTTTCAACAAATTTCGTGGCAAAAATATATCATCCATGGTGACCCAATACTCACCGACTTGGCACGGCGACAACGAATCTGGCTCGTCGGAGTGACGGCGGCAATAGATCCGGCGACCTTGGGCCTATTTCCATTGATCGCTCATGTCTTTGGAGCGAAAGACAGACGAGATACCGGTTTGTCAAAAATAGTATATATATATATATATATATATTATCAAAAAAATCTAATTAAAATTTTGCTACTAAAATTCTAACTAATCCTTAACATTTTTGTAGCACCGCAAAAAAAATAAAAGGTCAATAGCTAGCTAGTGTCACAATATTATTTGACCCGTAGGCTAGTATTAGCAGTGCACTAGCTAGCTATCGAGTAGCACTAGCACTAGCAGTACACGAGCAGCAAGAAAAAGCAGTAGCAGTGGTTCTGCCCAAGGTAGAAAAGCAAGTTGCGTTGCAAGGTGAGGAGCGAGGGCGATATGAGCGCTACCTAGTCCCCGGGTAGCTAGCTGCGGCGTCAAAAAGTAGGTGGTTGCGTGCGCATGCTCGCCTGGGACAACAAATACAAAGGCGCGCACGAGCGAGAGGCAGAGCGACCGATCCGGCGACCCAATCGGTCGGCCGATCATAAGCATTTTCCTTTCGGATACAGACATCAGCTGTACAATGCTCATACTTTTTAGTTATACCCTATTTGTACTACCTCCGTTCATAAAAAAATAATCATAAATTTATCTAAATGTTGATGTATCTAGATACACTCTTTAGTATATAGATACATTTAAAACTAGATCGCCTAACTCTTTGAGGTATTTTTGTAAATTTGGAAGCTCTGCGCCTTTGCCTTGGCTTTTGGTGATAAGTTTTGCTGAGCAACTTACAATTTCTATGCTGGTTGACCTGTGAAATTTTTAGAATCACTTCTTGGTCATTTTATGAACGGTTTTGCTATGTCTCAGTCAACTGAGATTTTCTTAAGTCTAAGTCACTTACAAAAATGTGCTTTGAGTTGCACTTTTCTGTTAAAAAAGTGCAATTGCACTTTTCTGATAGAAATGTGCAACTCAACCGAGTTGCACTTTTCTTTGAACTATAGTTGCACTTTTCTGAGTTGACTGAGACTTAAGAAAATCTCAGTCAACTGAGACATAGGCACACCCTTTTATGAATATATATCTAAATCAACGACAAGAATTATAAAATGGAGAGAGTATAAAATTATGTCAATATCCGCAACGTTATATCAATCTAGTTAATTTTTATATGTTAGATGTTGATATAATAAAATTTTGATCAAACTTAATGCAGTTTTCAGGTTTCGGTTTCTCTTTATAAATAAAATCCAACCGACCAAACTGATACAAAGTGGTCGAAAAATCCCTATACAACATCTATGTTCTGTGCCAATTGGAAATTACAGTCTCCAGTGTCCATTTTGTTTCCTATTCTTTCAGTGGACATATCTGAAGCTTTCAAGTGACTAGGCATCTACCCATGAGCACACAACCGACAACACCAGGCAATGAGTATTCCTTTGGAACATTTACTCCAGAGATCAAGTGTCAAAAAGAAAAAGAAAACAACGATGGCTCTGCCACAAGTAGATATACCTTTGCGTCCATCTCCGATTGGTGGGACGCCATTATTGCTGGCAAGTCGGTTCTGACAAGCGTCGCCTAAGTGGACACTTCCTGTATGTGCTTCGAAACGTCTGGAAAGAAAGGAATAAACGCATCTTCACGAGCTGTTGTCTAACCTACATTGAGGTGGCTTCGATCACTAAGGAAGACATCATGCTTTTGCTCCCGCAAGGTTGACCTATGTAGAGCCGGACTAGGCGTTTTTTTTTTTGTTTTATCTCGGTGGTTCTAGCATGTTGTACACCTTAAACTAAACATATACAGTGGTTCGGTTTTCTCTCTTACTTAATGAAAAGTCAGTGCGCCTGCCAGTTGCTTAAAAAAAGAGAAATGAGATCAAGGCTAGCCACCAACTTGAAGAGGAACATTGCAAGGTCACCAGCCGATGCACCTACCACACCAAACTATTGCTAGAGAAGGTTGTTTGCCCTCTCGTTCCAGGCCGTGGAGTTCCGTCCTGCCAGCATATAGCGAGTAACGAGGAAGATGCCACCGAGGGCACCTGTAAAGGATAATAAGACCTCTTGGACTCAAATTTTAACACCCCTCAAGCTAAAAAATGGACTTGTTGTCGACGTCATGTCATTACTGATGTGGACAAGACCCAATACCACCCACCGACCCACGGGGCAGACTTACCTAACCCTGCAACCGCAAAGTGCGTGTAGTAGGCCACGTCACCTTAAGCTTGGAGAAGTTGCCGATGATGAGCATGTGGGACTCAGCCATGGCGATCTGCGGCTCTAAGAATCACTACTTTGCGGGAGATGGCTATAAGACCGTGAGTTTCGGAAATTCAATTCGGCTCTTGGGTCATATGCTCCCTCCACCCAAAAAGTATATTTCTAATTGTCAAAAATTGTAACAAAAAATTACGCATGTACATCTCGACAATATATGTACGTTCGTGCAGTTTCGTGAAAAAACCGATATTTTTTATGATCGATGTAAAAAAGACAAAACAAATCCCCCCAAAAAAAACTTATTGTTAGCACTAAATTTTATCTTTTTTACATAGCCCAAACGACAAGTTGTATTTTCATGGAAAGACTTTGTACGCACTTAGCATGTGAAGATGTACACGTGAATTTTTCTTTTGTAATTTTTTGGCATTTTGAAATATATAATTTAAACTAAAAGGAGCATACACACCCACAAGCTAAAACATCACTCCCAGTTTCAGAAAAGGAAGAGTTTATACTATCAAACAATGTAAACATATCATTGCAACTCCTTGTAAATACTTAATCCTATTGTGCAAGTGAATCCAAAAGTTACTGGTTTGTGCATTTCACTTGAAACTGAACAACTCTTTTATGCTTTATTATTATTAATGAAAAGGAAAATCTTTTGGATGTTTCATACTCCTATAAAAAGATAAAAATTAATACCACGGCACTGAAGGAACTATGAAAAGAAAAGAAAAATAAAGGAGGAGAATGCATAGACCGGAGTACTAGAAGACAACCTGGAACAGATTCTACTATCACCGCACTTTTTTTTTTTTTGAGGGGACTATGACCGCACTACTCAACCTGGAGTATGATGCATTAGCGGCACAGATAACCTCAACCAGCATAGTCAGGAGATCTCCATAGTCAGTGTCACTCCTCAGGCCTCGGGCGTCTCTCGTGCGCCCATGGCCATGGCGGCGGCGGCGGCGGCGGCGGCGACGCTTCCTGTAGCCAAGAAGGGACCGGATCTGGAGGAAATCGATCTGATTAGCTCTCTCCCCGGTGAGATCCTCAGCATAATCATATCCCTCCTCCCCATCGACGACGCCGTGCGCACCACAACCCTCTCCCGCCGCTGGCGTCCCCTATGGCGCTCCTCCCCGCTCAACCTCGACATCCTCCACATCGACGGATGCGGCCGCGACCGCGTCGCCGCCGTGTCCAAGATCTTCTCCGAGCACCCCGGCCCCGCTCGCCGCTTCTTAACCAACTGCCTTCAGATCCCCGACCCCGACGGCTGGCTGAGGTCGCCCGCTCTCCGAAATCTCCAGGAGATCGACTTCTGTCTCTCGTGGGGCGCTCCGATGCCACTGTCCATCCTCCGCTTCGCGCCGACCCTACGCGTGGCGACATTCGGCTGTTGCAGGTTCTTTGAGGAGGACGCGCCGCCGTCGTTTAACTTCCCTTGCCTTGAGAAGCTCACCATGACATTCCTTTCCGTCCGGGAAGACACCCTCGACGTCCTGCTCGCTGGCTGCCCTGTCCTCGAGAGCTTGATGCTGGAAAGCTGCAGGGGCTTGTGCCACCTGCTCATCAATTCAGCAACTCTTCGGAGAATCGGCATCCGTGACCCTCCGCACCCCTATCACCTGGTCATAGAAAATGCCCCCAGACTAGAAAGATTGATCAGAACTCATCTTCATCCAGAGTCCACTATCTGGCTAATCAAGGCACCCAAGCTTGAGATCTTAGGCTCCATGACAGACGACTTCGCTAAGCTCAAGATTGTGTCTTCAATTTCTCAGGTAGCTGTGAGCATCTACCCCAAGATTCTGTATTATGCAACATATTTGTGCTCTTTCTGATCCTGTTGTATGTTTATGCATTTCTGTTATCAGGGAATGGCTGCTGGCAACTTGACAGCACTGACGCGCAGCGTCAAGGTTTTGCATCTCGCGTCTAAGGGCCCTAATCTTGATGCAGCTATACTCTTCATCAAACAATTTCCTTGCTTGGAGAAGCTCTACATCACAGTGAGTCTCTTCTTTGTTCGGTAGCTTTTAGTATTAAAAATAGCTCCTGTCATTTCATAGACGGAGTATTATCCAATAAAAAAAATCCCTGTTTTACTTATCAGGTAGAGACTAGTTCTACCATGTAACTATTTTTGTTTTGTTTCAGTCATGTCCAGGAAATGATATGGAGAATGTGCATCATCTTAATCCACAAGATCCTATTGAATGCCTCAATCATCTCAGAGAAGTAGAGTTGAATTTTTATGTTGGCACCAGATCAGATGTTAACTTTGCTAAGTTCTTTCTCCTGAATGGTAAAGTACTCGAGTTAATGAGATTTGGTGTCAAGGACCAATATACTGAGGAATGGATAGCTGATCAACACAGTCAGCTGCAGGTTGACAGTAGGCCTTCTCCAAATGCTCAACTTGAATTTGAAGCTGCTCATGATCCTGATTATTTTGTTCTCGACTGATCCCTCCAGTAGACCTTGTGAAAATTGTGGACAAGGTTGACTAGATTGTTCCCCCCCCCCCCCCCTCAGCTTTTGTGGCATGTCTTGTCACTGCAAAACTGGAAACATTGCACTTTGGACTTGTGTGTAACGCTTTAGAGATTTCCATGCTACTGTCATGTTATCGAGATGCGTCATGTGTTTGGCATACTAAACTATGATTGATCGCAGCCTAGTTGTTCACTTTGATTCAGCAATTAATGTATGGCTTTTAAATCTTGATTTGTTTGGAGGAACAGAATATTTGATTCTTCCAAAAAGATTTAACAACTGACTTAATGAAGCGCCGCTCTCTTGCATATAGTATTTTTTCGTTGTGAGAAGCATAGCCTATGATTTCAGTAAGGTGGAGTAAATGCTAACATAGTTATCACAATTGGTGGATGTTTTTTTTTAAATCCCTGTTTGCTCCTTAGTGATTTGGGATATCAAATCTACTACTTGATTGTTCTAGTACTTGGCCCATGATGCTCAAAGGGAATGCCTCATGGGATGTATACGTTTGTTGATATATCCTATTCCCAATTACACCAGCTTACTAGCCTGAGAAATATGCTTTGTACATCAAATTGTGTGGGCATGCCTATATAAACTTGTAAACTCAATCTCCCTTTTGCGATTTGAAGAACACATATTATTGCATTTCTTTGTATTGGAGGTTGAAAAGATGAGAAATTCGAAAAAAAGTTAAAATCTTTATGTTCAGTGCTAGTGCTTTTGATTTTTGTGTTCGTCAAACCCTGTTGCAGAGCAACTGCATCTTGAATTCTTGATACTCATTTCTTTTGTTTGGAAAACTTAAGGACTTTATGCATTCACCTGTAGCAGACAGCACTGTGCATGACTGCACATTTACAGATACAAACTGGAAGTCTCCATCGTGCGAAACGAACCTGGAGCTACTCACTTAACAACGACACCACATCATGGAGACCGTAAGCTTGCTTGGCTAGTTGGCTTTGTGGATGAGCAAGCTTGTTGCTCTCTCTTGAGTCTTGATATCTTGACCATTGGAATCATGTAGCTTGCGGAGAACTGAAGCAGGCCATTTTTTCAATCATCTGTTTACACCTTTATCATCTTTATAGACACCCATTTTTCAGCTATCTTTTACAGAGCATATGCTTCACTAAGTGAAGCATCAATTTTTCCTAAAAAGTACCCTTGAAATAGTTTGATTTTCACTAAAAGCATTTATTTCTCGACATTACATGCCCTTGAAATAGTTTGATTTTCACTAACTCTAAGCATTTATTTTTCCACTTAAATATCTGATAATTCCACTGTTTTTATGAACACTTTGAGAAAACAATTTATTTTGATTTACTTGAGAAGCAACAAGGAGTAAACCTTATTTTCAAGTTCTAGCAAATTGGAGCTGTGGAGGATTAGCCTACCATACAATAAGTGGAGAAATAGGGGCTTTGGTAATTGTTGTTTCTGAAGCCATTGGTTCCATATAAGAATTTGTACCAACAAGGTTCACATCAAACTCCTTATTTATCTCTAGCACGCGCACAAAGAATGGCCATAAGGTTGAGCTTAGCCCAACATGATTCCGACCTTAAACCATCTAAGCGAGGCTCATAACATCAGTTGCAATTTTTGTTGCATCCGGTTTGACAATGGATCACCATCAAAGACGTCGTTTTCATATCCAGCACGTGTGGCCTGTTGCTTTCCTCTAAAAGTGCCGAAAACAAACTCGAGTCTGATTCTGGACTGCAGCTGCCTGCGGCCGTACGGCCCGCCTCAACTCGAAGGCCCCAAGTCCACACTCCCCGGTGCCGCGGCGCGAGGAGCGGAGAGGGCTCGCAACGGCGCCGCCGGAAGCACCTTCACCCATCCAAGGTGAGCACGATTCCAATTCCGTACATGCGCATCAAAATCCGCCGATTAGGTTTTGCAGCGAAGGGGGAGTGAGCTTCTTTGGGGCTTCCGATATTTGTGTCCGGCGTCGTGATTAGGGTCTTGCATTCACTTAGATGGTAGTCAATTCACGCAATTGGCTACTTCTTCCGTGAATTCACTATCTTTATTTCTCACAGCTTGGTTCTTAATTGTGTTCGATCAATGTTTCTAGAATAGATTTCTGATAAAAAATTATTCGCAAAAAAAAAGTTTCTATAATAGATTTCTGATATGTGTAGCCTCGAGAACATATCGGAATAGAAGAAATTCAATTTTCCTAACCAGCGAGAAAATGATTTGTTTGTGCACAGTTTATGCAGCATGTTGGTTATGTCAATAATTTGGCCACGCAAAATTTCGGTAGTCAATGTTGGATTTGTCTGATTTTTGCCAACTGATAATTTGTGAGCCATATGGTCATGCCAACTTCTTTTGTTCAAACTAAGGGCTGCATTGCCTATTTCAATGGCTACTTTTCCACACTGTACATTATAAAGTAAGTTAATCATAGCAATGCTGAATAATTGCAATGACCTAAATGGGAGACAATTTTGCTGGGATGCCAACTTTTTGTCATGTCGAAAATTGACATAAAATCAAATTATGACCTGAGTTTATTATTTGCATTTGCCTGATGATGAACTTCAGTAAATGTTAAGGGCCTCTTTGGTTCAAAGTAATTTTGAAGGATTGCATCCTTTGGATTTTTTCTATACAGGTCGATTTGATTTGTCGGAATCAATCCATTAGAGTATAGAAGGAGTCCTATGTAATCAAAGAATTTTCTTAGGATTTTAAGCATACACTACAGCCTTTTCTTTAATAACATCAAATGAACTCAGTTCCAAGCATTTCTTAGAATTTTAAGCATACACTACAACCATTATGTGTTTTTTTCCTATTCCTGCAACTTTTTCGGTCCAGGAAATCAGCGAGGCCCTAGGTAGAGCTGGCTGAAAGAGTGTCAACTGGATATGAATTTGTTTACTGTTGTGTTGGGTCTCCGAAAACTACTAGCTTACTACAGTAACATACCTTATTGTCTGCTGAATGCAGTGAGTTATATTTCCATTCAAGTCCTTAAGCTATGTGCTTTTGGCTAGATCCTAGATGTGCACTTTTTTCTAAGGGTTTGCAGCCAATCTTGCAAACGGGGCTGACTGGGAAGCTCGCATCCCACTCAGCCTAAGTTTCGCTAAATCCCATCAATTTTTCATGTGGACGCGGAGACTCTTTATATTGCAACAGCATTGTAAGCTAATTTTATGCTGGGTATCGTAGGGCTACACCAGCCTAATGGTATGTTATGTGGTGTAAAGCAGATGGAGAAACCAGAATCTGGAGTTGAACAGCAGTCAGAACCAGATGTTACTGTAAAGTCTGTGGGAACGGGCATTGACCTACAGAAGCTAACTGAGGAAATGCAAGGATTGGAGGTTAACCAAAAGCCTGTGCTTGGCTCAGTTGTGGAAACTGGAGGAAAGCATACTGATGTAGAGCCAAGAAAAGAGATAAATCAAAAAGCTGTGGAGACATGCCAGGACACTGCTGTGGAAACTAAAGGAGCCAGCCCGGAAGAAAAGGAGACTGGTAATCCAGCAGGTGTTATTTACCGCTGCAAGAAATGTCGGAGGATGGTGGCAACACAAGAATATGTTGTTGCCCACAAAATAGGTTCAGGTGAGAGTCATTTCTTCAGGCGCAAAACGGATGACAAGCAACCTGAATGTACCCCTGCCATCTTTGTGGAGCCTATGAAGTGGATGGAAGCTGGTGAGTTTCCTTTCCGATAGGATATTAGATTTGCCTTTTCTTGTGTGGCTCAGAGAAGTTCTTGACTTTCTTTTCTAAATCGTGTTGTTGATCTGCAGTGGAAGAGGGATATGTTTCACAGAAGCTCTGGTGCATGGATTGCAAGACCCGGCTGGGATCCTTCGACTGGGCTGGTATGCAATGCAGCTGCGGAGCCTGGGTGATTCCGGCTTTCCAGCTGCTCAGAAGCAGGATTGATGAATGCCAGATGTAATCAGGCAACCATTTTGCAACCATTTTTTGGGGGGTTGCTTAACGCAACATACTCCAACTTTTATTTGGAATGCCCAGTGTAGGCGCTATGTGTTGTGTTGTTTCGCCTGTTTGAAAAGATGATTTAGTTCAGCACTATCTAATGTTTATTGTCTATTGTCAGCAATGTAGGGTCACCTTGTAAAGTAGCAACAATCCTAATGGATATATAATGAAATGATGGATTCCACATCTATTATTAGTGTTCGAAATGATGGAGTCATACATTCATAGTTTCTCCTTGCTATCCATTGTTTTCTTTATCATTTTGTTTAGTGCGAGAAGTTGGAACTAGCAAGGCACACATTTTGAAGTTCGTCAGGTTGTTTGAAAATGCTATCAGTAGCTTGATCTCCCTGGGTAGCGCCCGAAGTCGTTGCTACTAGGTGGCCGTGTTCTGGTAATCTATGAACCTTTTTCTTTCTGTTCGTTCGTTTATTGCTTGCTTTTCGTAACTTTTGACATCTTGGTCCTGCCTTCGAGGTTAATGATTGATGCGCAGATCTCATGCAGGTTCTTGAAAAAATTGACGTCAAGATGTGGCTATGATCGCTATAGGGCCAACTTTTATTTGGAATGCGCAATTCTGGAGGCTCCATGTGTGGATCCGAATAATGTGAACAGTACACATTTCTGAAACCTCAAGATGTGTTATTTTTGTGTAGACCAGAGTATAAGGTATTCCGTATTAAGATTTTATACACGCTTGTAGAATACATCCTTAATTACTTCCAGATTTGTTTCAGACTTTTTTGAAACTTTGAAATGCTGTTCTCGATTTTTTTTGAAAATAAATGCTACCTTTTGTATACTGCTTCTTTGAACGAAGCTCCATCTTTGGTAAACTCCCTTGTTTGATCCACTGCACCCCGTTTGGTGAACTCCTTTGAACGAAGCTCTGAAACCTATAGAATTACATAAATCACACTTGTGATGAATTCAACCAGCAACATTTCATTTCATGGATGGGCAAGTGAATGTACTTGCCATTTTACCATGGGCCACTTTGAGAGCGGGAAATCCACTCAAGACGTAGTTGACAGTGGCTTTGACTAGTTTCAGTCCTACAAACAATGACAGTCAAACATTTTGAAATAACATGGGAGCAAGCAGACTAAAATTTGGGGCACCTTCTCCTCGACATTTGTTCTTTACACGATTTATGCATCTTGCCACACAAAATGTTTCTAACTCTTCGATACGACTAGCCACGATTTTGCCACTCAAATGACTCTTTAACATTATTTTTTTTCTTGGTGTTTTTTTGAGAAGGGGAGTGCATCTCAAAAAAAAAAAAGGGGGAGTGCACTGGCCTGTATATGGAAGCAATGCATACTACCTTAATCTAGTTCGTTTATAACAAATACCGGCAAAGGGTTTGCAATGATCGCACAAACTCGTTAGAAACATCCCAACATGCTTGGTGCTCACAAAGAACGATGCGACCACAAATAGGCTTTCCGCTCCAAATGACTGTCCAACACTATTTTGCTGCTTGGTTTACACTGAAATGGACCAGCGCAACAAGACTTTTTTTTGCTGCGCAGATACATACATTCAACCTTATAAACGCACACATCCAACCCTATGAGCACCTCCAAGAAACTAGTTCCAAGAAATTGATCTGACGAATCTTGAGATTGACAAGTCACCACAAACGCATCGTCTTGTTATCGATAAGAACGTCACCTCCCACTGAAGGATATTTCACATTTTTGAGAGACCAAAGTGGAAAACCTATGGTTTAATCTTTGCTTGGCTGAGGGTGCCACTGCCCTTCTAATCGTCCAACCAAAACTTAGGCATTGATAAAAAGAACCATAATCATTTTCCAAATCATTTTATGTACAGTAAAAAAACATGTAATTACAGTACCATTTGTTATAATTTTCCTACTTTTTGAAACAACTAATCAATAGTAGTCATTTAATCAAGATCCAATGCCTCCGACCTAACTTGTGACTCACTTAAGTCACACAACGTTCAAGCGCTACAATAGGTTCAACCACTCGTTTCAACGTGACAAGGGTCAGTGATAGTGGTTCAACGTACCACAATACTAGATATTTTGACATGCTTACAATGCACGAGAGATAATCTAGCCATTGTTGGTGACATAGAGTAGTAACATACACATATTACTAATCTGTATATGCTACTATTTTTAGTGGGTACTATCAGACTACTTATAGTGGGAGTAACTAAGTTAATAATATGCAACCACATGTAGTGACAACTAGCCATTTTGATGACATGGAATGCCATTAAAATAAGAGACATGGTTGTCGTAACTAGCTATGTTATCATAAAGAGTGAATTCCACTTTTTACCCTGTTAGTTTTCCATTTGTGACACTTGTAAGGTTATATTGCCCCTATGTGTGGTTTTGGTAATCAATGACAACCCCTATGGACTAATGTTTTCATTGAGTTTATATGAAGGAATATTCCATAGGTACTACTTGTACTCCATGTGTTGGATTCAAGTATGGATGCCATGAAGATAAAGGTATACCTTGTGTATTGGCATCAAGATCATCGGTATGAAGATATATATGTGATATGATCAAGAAGAAGAAATGAAGATGGAGTTCTTATGTGGAACTCAATATTAGCCATGCTCTATCTTATGTGAGTATGAGAAGATACAAGGTTGAGTTGGGCAAGTTCAAGATGAGCATCTCAAGTGGATCACTTGCTTGAAGCTTGCCGTCCATTTGGTGATAATGGACATATGAAGATGTGCATCAATGGAGCTTTCCCATCATAGTGTATGGGAGAGCATTTGTGAGTCTTCACGAAGCAACATTGATCAAGTGAGGCATTCCGGCTTGAGTGAAGCTTGAAGAGTTATCATCAATATCAAGCGGGATGCGCAAGGCAAAGGTATGGCCTTGCTAGATTTTCTTTTTACCGGTCTCAAGGTGGATGTTGGGAGACCGGATTATAGGATAGATAGCCGCACTATTAAGAGGGGCTTTCGGTTGGGTAACTTGATCACATCGTCTTAGGGAGCTCAACCCTTTGCATACATTGCATATCCTTATTGCTTCTTGGAGTTTCTCGGTGTTAAGTTCTTGAGCTTGTTGCTAGCCTTACAACAAGCCCAAGTTCATCGAAAACGGAGTTCGCATGCATCTTCTATTCCGTTTTCAAGGTTGGGTGATTTTACCGGTTATTCATGATATAAGGTTCTACCTTTTATATTCATGATAAAATCCCCTCCTTTAGATTCTTCTGTTTTTCACTTTCCATAGGATAGCATTTGTTCTTATCTCTCAAACAAAATTGGTTTCATTCGAATCGGAGTTCGGGAGCATTTGTTATTAAAGAAAAAGTAAAAGAAGAAAAAGAAAAGGGGAGGGGCCAGCCGGCCGGACCGGCCAGCCGGCCCACCCGGTCCGCAACCGGGCGCCAACCGGACCGGCCTCCAGTGGCCTTTTGGCCCAAGTCCGGCAACTGGCCCGGTCCTTGACCGGCCTGCCCGGCACAGGCCCCGGTCCGACCGGGGGCCTCGCTGGCCAGCTCCCCTCCGCGCCGCCCACGCGCTACGGGCCGCCGTCCTCTGCCGGCTGGGCCATCACCGCCCCACGGCCCACCCGCGGCCTGCGCCCCCGCTCGCCCCCGCGCGACCAAGCTGCCGCCCGGTGCGGCGCGCTGCTCCGCCCGGTTGCTGGGCCGGTTCGGCCGGACCCCCTGCTGGGCTCCTCAGCGCCAAATCCGGTCGGCCGGCCTGGCAGCCGGCTGGGCGATTTTCTGGCCCGTTTTTCCTGCAGTCTTTTTGTCTTCCCCCCCCCCCCCAACGGTTTTATTTGCTCCTAGCTATAAATAGACCCTTCTTCCACCTTGAGCAAGTTAGTTCTCCCCCTTTCTTCACCTCCATTGTTGCTCTTGGAAGAACTTGCTCTCCCCCTTGATTCCTCCCATACTTCTTGCTATTTCTTGAGGGATCTAAGAGAGGAGATCTAGATCTACACTTCCACCAATCCATTTCTCCTCTAAGTGAGGGGAACTCTTGGGATCTAGATCTTGGAGTCTTTTGTTGACTTTCCCCATTGTTCTTCCTCTCCAATCTCATCTTAGCATTTGTTGCTTGGGTGGGATTTGAGAGTGAAGGACTTGAACACCTCTAGTGTTCTTGCTTTGCATCATTGCATAGTGTTGAGCTCTCCACCACGATTAGTTCGAGTGAGAGACCGTGAGCTTGTTACTCTTGGAGGGAAATCTCCTAGTTGGCTTGGCGGTTGGTGCTCCGGTGATCTCTTCAAGAAGATTGTGAAGAGGCCCGGGCTTCTCCTTCGTGGAGCTTGTGAAGTGGTTGTGGAGCTTGCCATCTCCGGAGCGGAGGAAAAGCTAACCATAAGGAAAGGGCCATTATCCTTCGTGGGTGTGGTTCGGAGAATAGGGTGAGCCTTCGTGGCGCGGGGAATCCTTCGTGGGACCTCCACTCCTCCAAACGTGACGTACCTTCTTGCAAAGGAAGGGAACACGGGAATACATCCTCGTCTCCGCGTGCCTCGGTTATTTCTATACCCGAGCTCTCTTTCCTTGTGATAGCCATCGTGCTTGAAGTACATATATCTTGCTATCACTTGTGCTACATATGTCTTGTGCCTATCTTGCTTAGCTCTAGTTGCCATTGTTACACTTAGTTGAGCTTAGCATATTTAGGGTTTGTGCTTGTAAACTAAACGATAGTTTAATTCCGCATTCTTACAGGACAAATCCGCAAGAGTTTGTAATTGCCTATTCACCCCCCCCTCTAGGCGACATCTCGATCTTTCAATTGGTATCAGAGCAAGGTCTCTCCTTGTTTTAGGCTTCACCGCCTTGAGAGTAAAGATGTCGGGTAGTATAGTGCACAATGACACAATTATCTTTGTTGGCACAAATTATCTTTTGTGGCGAAATTGCTTGCTTTGCAATCTTCGGACCTTGTGTCCAAACATTGAGCAATTTCTAGATGTAGGTTTTTCTCCTCCGATGGATCCTCAAAATCTATCTTTAGAGGATGAGAAAAACTTACATCTTGAAGCTCTAGTATCTAATGAGCTTTTATTCTCCTTGAGACCCAATTTTCATAGGTTCTTGATATATATAAAGCGAAAATCGTCTCATGAGATGTGGATCAAGCTTAAGGAAATGTTTGGTGGATCCACTTCTCAATTGGTCGGTGGTGACTCCGAGGAGCTCTCTTCCCCTTCACATCATGAAGAGCTCCAAGTTGCTTCCACCTCCGGTCGTGATGAGTTATCACCTTCTTCCACTTCACCAACGTGTAGCAAGACACGAGGTAATGATATGGTGAGTGGTGAGGAAAATTGCAATGTTGATATTGTGCTCAATAGTGATGATTCTTCATCTCTATCCCATTGCAATGCTTCCTCTTTGGACTTAAACACATCTAGCATTGAAAATAATCTACATGCTTGTGTTGATAGTCCTTGCATATCATGTGTAAATTGCTTACATAGATCTCATGATGATATGCTTACCTTGTCTTGTTCCCATAATCAAAATTCTTCTATTTCCTCTAGTTGGTTGTTGACTAACAATGTAGAGGAAACCGAACACTCTATGGATCAAGACACGATTTCAAATGAGGATTCAAGAATATCTTCATCTTCATTCTCCGGTTTGCACATGTGCCTTATGGCAAACGGATCAAAGGTATCTCCTACTTTGACTCCTAACACATCCTCTAACGATGAGAATGATGATGATGATAATGATGAAGAATATAATACCTTGGTGCATAATATGGCAATGGTATATGCTTATCTTCATGGTAATAAAGAAGCTCGTGCTAATCTCGAACACTCTATGGATACCTTGAATAAATATAGGGAAACCATAGTGGAGTTGGAGTCCCATGTTGAAAATGGGGAAATGAGATTTACTCTCCTCAAGCATGAGCTAAAAGATGAGAAGCATACTAATTTTATGCTTACACAAAAAATTGAATCCTATATGCATGAAAATGAGAAAACTATTGTTGATGCTTGTGCTACTAACTCTAATTCTTGTGAAGCATCTACCTTAAAGGAGAATGTTGAGCTAAGGGCTCAACTTGAGTTGCTAACTAGCAATTATAGGGAATTGGAAGAAAGTCATAAAAAGCTCTCAAGCTCTCATGATGATCTTCTAATTTCCTATGATGGGCTAAAGTTAGCTCATGAGGCAAGTATCACTAAAGTAGTATCTTGTGAGCCTCATGTGGACATTAGCACAACCTCAACTCAAAATGCTATTTTGCCATGTGCTAGTCCTTGTAGTCCATCTAGTCAAACTAGTGATACACCTTGTGTTGGATTACTTGCTTTGCCTCTCGTTGCTCTAACAATGAAGCTTCTACTTCCTCTAGTACTTGTATTTCTACTAACCATGTAGAGGAAATTAAAGAGCTTGAAGCCCAAGTCCTTTCTTTGAAGAAAGACTTGGAAAAGCGTCATGAAGGGAATTCCGCACTTGACAAGATGCTAAGTGTGCAACAATCCCCCAATGACAAGAGTGGACTCGGATTCAACTCCAATAACAAGAACAAGTCCAAGAGCAAGAGCAACAAGAAGAAGGGCCAAGACAAAGTCAAGGATCCGGCCAAGTTGGTTTGCTTCAAGTGCAAGGTTGAAGGGCATCATGTTAGATCATGCCCATTGAAGAAGAAGAAGCACTTGAGTGAGAAACAACAAGGGAAACAGCCACAAGGTCAAGGTCAAGCTCATGCTCGACCTCAAGTTGAAGATAGGCCACTTCCCAAGAAGAATCAAGATATTGTTCCCCAAGAGAAGAAATCAATAAAGAAGAGAAAGGGGAACACTTGCTACTTATGTCGTGAGAAGGGGCACTTTGCTTCTTCTTGCCTAGGTGGTACCTTATCTAACCCTATAATTGTTGATGACGATTATTCTCTAGGGAAGGATAAGGATGGCAATGTGTTTGCCAAGTTTGTTGGAACTCAAATTGGTTTCAAGAAAAGAACCATTTGGGTTGCCAAGCCTATTGTGACTAACCTCTTTGGACCCAACTTGGTTGGGGACCAACAATCTCAAACTTGATCAATAGGTACAATTGGAGGTCATTGGAGACTTGGCTACTTCATGAAGAATTAAGGGATCTTCATATATCATATCTTGACCAAGCCAAGTCATATGGATCATCATCTATACCTTATATCCAATGTTCCTCCTTGCGGTAACTTATACTTCAACTTTTCATGTTTATTCTAAGTTACTTGCCCCCCTTTGCATGTTTGGTTTTGTATCAAATATGTGTTTGTATATGTTGTATCTTACTTGCCTATCTTGTGTATTCAAGTATGCTTGTTTGACTCATCATATACTTGTGTATTGTTTTGAGCCTAATGCATCTTGATGATATCTTATTTGGCTCTCTTTGAAGTGATTAATGGAACATCCCATTTTGGGGGAGTGATATGCTTTGTGCATCTCTCTTTCTTTAAAATGTGTGTACATGGGTACCACCACTTAGTATTGATATTGCAAGATTATCTAGTCACTATGTGGTGTGTCATACTCATGAGAAATTCAAATTCTAATGTCCATTAATCATCTCTAGTTGAATTTTAGTTGCCTCTTGATTAGAAGAAATGCTTTATCACATTATTGGGGAGTAATATGTTTTGTACATATCACAAGCCTAGAAAATGTGAACATATGAGGTTATGCCACTTAGAGTTGATGCTCTTAATTATCTTGTTCCTAGGTGGCATGTTTGCTCAAACAAGCTCCACTTCTATTGAAAAGTTTCTATTGGCTCATCTTATGGATTCTTGTTTGAGTAAGAAATTCTTGGTACGGTTTTTCCTCAAATACATATCTCTATATCTTATTTGGGATACCGATTGCTTCAAGTTATTCTAATCATTGCCGTGCATGATTGTTTGACTAGTTGAAGCTATCAAGAATCTTCATCCATGCATAGCGCTTAATTCTATATACTTATCCTATGCCTTTTTTTGTGAAGTTGATCCTTACTATCATCGTCAATACTCCACCGCAAATTATTTCCAATATACTCATTGTCTTTGACAATTGATAACCTTGTATGTGGTTGAATTTTTTGGATCATCTTCACCTCTTGGATTGCTTCTTATTGCGTTATTTTATTTCCAACAAATCTTTGTTGCTCCCATGTGTCTTCCTTGTCCTTTTGAAAAATCTTTTCATAAATCCCCTTGATTCATATCAAGTGTTTGTTTTGGAATACATACCTTTTCCTTACGGTACATTGTGCCATTGTGAAAAGTGTAGTGGGTTTGGTTTATTTGTTCGAACCTTGCTCCTTTGGGAGTTTTGCTATCTCATTCCTTCTTCTATGCGTTATTTGGTGAATGAGGTAAATCTTTGAGCATGTTTGCTTTATTTCATCCTTTATGCTCAATGGTTTCTTCTTAGTTCATTTGTTGAACTTTGTTGAACAAATCTTTTGAGATTTGCTTCTTAGATATAATTTGGACAACAAATTTGTTTTGTGACACCTCTATGCCTTATTTAATTCTTTTGGTGTTTTGTCCAAAGTATATCTTTCTTGGATATTTAAAAGTTTTGGTGCATGCCCATATGTAATTTGTTTATACTTGTAGCATGCTTGCTTTCTTTTGATCCATTATGTAGGATATACTCCATCAAATCCTAAATGGCTAAGATGTGCATGAAATTCAAATTTCATCTAAATATGCACATGTTTATATGGAGTGTGTCCTATATATTGTGGTTAGTCTAACCATGTGGACCCAATAAGTTTTGGGACCAAGATGTACTTGAATGATGTATTAGGTACATTGGAGATGCAATGGAGGCTTGTCTCATCTATAAGGAAGGTGTTGTCACCATATGAGGATTGGAGTCAAGCTAGGATGATTGATGAACTCTTATCTACTACATAAAGCCATTGCCATCTCGGTAACAAGTATCTTATTCATGCACTCTCATATAGCATCCAACCTCTTGTAGGTTGTATCTTGGCATGAAATTATTTATTTCGAAAATATTGCGGTTCTTGAAAAACCCTTTTAAAGTAAAACTTCTTATTGAACATTTGAGTAATTTGAGAAGATGCATATGATAGGTTATATATATATATATATATATATATATATATATATATATATATATATATATATCATATTTTATGATTCACCTATCACAAATATGCCCTCTAGCAATTTATTGCATATCAATTCCTCAAAGAGCTCTTGTGTGCAATATTGATGTATTTGTGAAATAAATCCGTATTTGTGATACTTGTTGCCTTTCTCAAAACACTCCAACTAGCTTTACTTCCCTTATTGTTAGTTGTGATGTTTTTGAGATTTAACTTGGTTGAAGTTCATTCATATACCATAAGTGAAAATTGGAGCCATAGGCTATATATGCTTCTTAAGCAAACATCCTTTGGTATATTTTATGACTTCATCTTGGATATCTTGTCTTATCTATTTTGTTAACCTCTTGTGTGTGCATGTTTCTTTATGGATCACTTTGTCCACTTTAGAAACTCATATACATAAGAGCGTTAATCCATCACCTTGATATCCTTGTTCTTTGCCGACCATCTTTTACCCCTTTGTTTTTCGTGGGTTGGTAAAGAAGATTTATGAGTGCTTGGTTTATTTATTTTCTTCATGCACTCATATCTCGTATTTGTTGGACTCAAGTTGTTCTTGATAAGCATATTCTCTTTATCTTAGTTGTGTTCTAAATAATATAGAGGGAGTGAGGATTCCATGTTTGTGCATAATGTATTCAAATGCAAACATTATAAATTGTGCACGATCCTTGGGGAGCTTTCTTATTTTATTTAGAGCACCATATCTTTCTTATCATGATATCTTTGTTTGTCCAATTGGATCCTTGATTGCTTGCCTTATTTGTTGAAGCTCACTTCACCATGTTATCTTTATGCAATCTTTGATCCTCAATATAGTTTGACTTCCTTCTAGAATTCATCATTGGATATGTGCATTTGATTCCACTCAAATTATGAGAAGTGCACACTTTGGGGAGGAACTCACATTATATTGGCCTTCTAAATTTTTCACCCATTTTGACAATCGATGCCAATGGGGGAGAAGTTTAGAGGGTTTAAGGGAACGGTTTTATACTTAAGTTTGGTTTGTGCTTAAGTGTTTTGCCTCTCATGCATTCCATATTTATATGTCTTGCATGGTTGTATATATATAGTGGAAATTGTCCCAAACAATGTATGCAATGAATTCATGTTCATCACACGTGCATACAAGGGGAGTTTTCTCTATATATATATTGGTTCTACTCACATCCCGTGCATTTGTTGTATTTGTGTGAGTAGAGCCGGTTTTGATATGGGCTAGTAGCTTTGTGTTACTTGACCATATCAAATACAACCTCTTGTATACAACTTATTCTCGGATAATTTGCGTACTTGTTTCTAATATTCATTATATAAACCCTCTTATTGTGGTTGTCATCAATTACCAAAATGGGAGAGATTGTAAGGGTATATTGCCCCTATGTGTGGTTTTGGTAATCAATGACAACCCCTATGGACTAATGTTTTCATTGAGTTTATATGAAGGAATATTGCATAGGTACTACTTGTACTCCATGTGTTGGATTCAAGTATGGATGCCATGAAGATAAAGGTATACCTTGTGTATTGGCATCAAGATCATCGGTATGAAGATATATATGTGATATGATCAAGAAGAAGAAATGAAGATGGAGTTCTTATGTGGAACTCAATATTAGCCATGCTCTATCTTATGTGAGTATGAGAAGATACAAGGTTGAGTTGGGCAAGTTCAAGATGCGCATCTCAAGTGGATCACTTGCTTGAAGCTTGCCGTCCATTTGGTGATAATGGACATATGAAGATGTGCATCAATGGAGCTTTCCCATCATAGTGTATGGGAGAGCATTTGTGAGTCTTCACGAAGCAACATTGATCAAGTGAGGCATTCCGGCTTGAGTGAAGCTTGAAGAGTTATCATCAAGATCAAGCGGGATGCGCAAGGCAAAGGTATGGCCTTGCTAGGTTTTCCTTTTACCGGTCTCAAGGTGGATGTTGGGAGACCGGATTATAGGATAGATAGCCGCACTATTAAGAGGGGCTTTCGGTTGGGTAACTTGATCACATCGTCTTAGGGAGCTCAACCCTTTGCATAAATTGCATATCCTTATTGCTTCTTGGTGTTTCTCGGTGTTAAGTTCTTGAGCTTGTTGCTAGCCTTACAACAAGCCCAAGTTCATCAGCACGGAGTTCGCATGCATCTTCTATTGCGTTTTCAAGGTTGGGTGATTTTACCGGTTATTCATGATATAAGGTTCTACCTTTTATATTCATGATAAAATCCCCTCCTATAGATTCTTGTGTTTTTCACTTTCCATAGGATAGCATTTGTTCTTATCTCTCAATCAAAATTGGTTTCATTCGAATCGGAGTTCGGGAGCATTTGTTATTAAAGAAAAAGTAAAAGAAGAAAAAGAAAAGGGGAGGGGCCAGCCGGCCGACCGGCCCAGCCACCGGCCCACCCGGTCCGCAACCGGGCGCCAACCGGACCGGCCTCCAGTGGCCTTTTGGCCCAAGTCCGGCAACTGGCCCGGTCCTTGACCGGCCTACCTGGCACAGGACCCGGCCCGGCCAGGGGCCTCGGCCGGCCGGCTCCCCTCGCGCCGCCCACGCGCTACGGGCCGCCGTCCTCCGCCGGGCTGGGCCGTCACCGCCCCGCGCACCACCCGCGGCCTGCGCCCCGCTCGCCCCGCGCGACCAAGCTGCCGCCCGGTGCGGCGCGCTGCTCCGCCCGGTTGCTGGGCCGGTCCGGCCGGACCCCCTGCTGGGCTCCTCAGCGCCAAATCCGGTCGGCCGGCCTGGCAGCCGGCTGGGGCGATTTTCTAGCCCGTTTTTCTTGCAGTCTTTTTGTCTTTTTCCCCCCAACGGTTTTATTTGCTCCTAGCTATAAATAGACCCTTCTTCCACCTTGAGCAAGTTAGTTCTTCCCCTTTCTTCACCTCCATTGTTGCTCTTGGAAGAACTTGCTCTCCCCCTTGATTCCTCCCATACTTCTTGCTATTTCTTGAGGGATCTAAGAGAGGAGATCTAGATCTACACTTCCACCAATCCATTTCTCCTCTAAGTGAGGGGAACTCTTGGGATCTAGATCTTGGAGTCTTTTGTTGACTTTCCCCATTGTTCTTCCTCTCCAATCTCATCTTAGCATTTGTTGCTTGGGTGGGATTTGAGAGTGAAGGACTTGAACACCTCTAGTGTTCTTGCTTTGCATCATTGCATAGTGTTGAGCTCTCCACCACGATTAGTTCGAGTGAGAGACCGTGAGCTTGTTACTCTTGGAGGGAAATCTCCTAGTTGGCTTGGCGGTTGGTGCTCCGGTGATCTCTTCAAGAAGATTGTGAAGAGGCCCGGGCTTCTCCTTCGTGGAGCTTGTGAAGTGGTTGTGGAGCTTGCCATCTCCGGAGCGGAGGAAAAGCTAACCATAAGGAAAGGGCCATTATCCTTCGTGGGTGTGGTTCGGAGAATAGGGTGAGCCTTCGTGGCGCGGGGAATCCTTCGTGGGACCTCCACTCCTCCAAACGTGATATACCTTCTTGCAAAGGAAGGGAACACGGGAATACATCCTCGTCTCCGCGTGCCTCGGTTATTTCTATACCCGAGCTCTCTTTCCTTGTGATAGCCATCGTGCTTGAAGTACATATATCTTGCTATCACTTGTGCTACATATGTCTTGTGCCTATCTTGCTTAGCTCTAGTTTTCATTGTTACACTTAGTTGAGCTTAGCATATTTAGGGTTTGTGCTTGTAAACTAAACGGTAGTTTAATTCCGCATTCTTACAAGACAAATCCGCAAGAGTTTGTAATTGCCTATTCACCCCCTACCTCTAGGCGACATAACATACACATATTACTAATCTGTATATGCTACTATTTTTAGTGGGTACTATCAGACTACTTATAGAGGGAGTAACTAAGTTAATAATATGCAACCACATGTAGTGACAACTAGCCATTTTGATGACATGGAATGCCATTAAAATAAGAGACATGGTTGTGGTAACTAGCTATGTTATCATAAAGAGTGAATTCCACTTTTTACCCTGTTAGTTTTCCATTTGTGACAGTAATTACCCAGCCGAGTGAAAATTCACGTGGATTACCCATTTTAAAAGCTTTGTACCATTTTTTTTTTTTTGGTGTGTGTCTATTGGGCAAGGTTTTAGGTGATGATCGGGGTTCAAAAATATCAAGACGCATAGTGATGAATATAACATATGGATTAAACAAGTTTGGGCATAATCGTCCATTAGACCCTTCGATATTTACATATTTTGTCGCTCTACATCGATGTATCATGCCTATACTATCTAATAATACCAAAAAAAATAATAAATTGGGGCTAAACCATATTTAAAGTCTCCTAAATGTGATACTTGATAGAAGTTTCACTAAATGGGGTAATATGTGTCACAAATGCACATCTACGGGGTAAAAAAAGTGGAATTCACTCTAAAATAAAATAAGTATATAAGTAAATTAATGCACTCAACTATGATACTACATCTATGTTACTATGCACAATGAAGGTACTAACGTATACTAGTGCCATATGCATGACACTACTCTATATATACTCCCCACTATGAGTAGCCTAGTGTGCTAATATAAAATATCATATTTATTACTTTCTAGAGTCATTCTTTCTTGGAATGTGTGATGCAGTGATAAAATAGCTAGTTATCATAACCATCTCTTTCCTCAATTAGTGACATGTCATCAAAATGTTTAGTTCTCATCGCATGTAGTTGTATGTTACTAACTCAGTTTCAAAGAATAGAGAGAGGATTTGGTGACTAGGTGTATACGTGAGCACCCTCTAGATACCACACGATCTGCCTTGAGATCCGGTTCTAGTCAATTGGGTCTGTTGCCTTGATGTTGTCTTATGCATCGCTAAGCGTACTTGGCGTGGGCTGCGAGTCTAGAGTTTCAATGATTGGTAGCACCTACGTGATTTGGGAGTGTTGTTAGTGCTGATGTGGTTTTCTAACCCAACAATGATGATAACAGGGGTTGCTAAATGTGACACGTGTCAGCCAATGGATGCGTGCTCACGTATACACCCGGTCACCAGACTTCTTCTGTCAAAGAATAAGGCGCACGCGTATTCCAAGACGAAGTTTGGCCATAAAAATTGAGCAACAAAATCTCGATGATATTATATGCAATTAGTATCGTTGGATTCATATTAAAAACAATTTCTAATGATGCTAATCTCATACAAACAATTTTTTATATTTAAAATAATTCTTGGTCAAATAAAAAGCTCGAAAAATAAGAGCGTCTTATTTTTTTGAAACGGAGAGAGTACTACATATGTTACGTCTACTATAAGTAGTCTAAATATCAGGTTTGTTGCTAATGGATTAGGTATGATAGTTCCCCATGTTGGTCTTTCTAAGATTGATAGGCTCGTAAACCAGTGATCATAAAACTTATATTTTTCTTCGTCTTTCTACAAGGGAAGGGTTTGGAAGGAGGACTCCTAGACACACTAGATATTTCTAGAAATAGTACAATCATAACTTACACAAGGACCATCGAAGAAATTTAAAAATACATACCAACCCTTGCATATTACAGCAAGGACCCAAAACTAGAAAAAAATTTGTAACTTAGTCCTACTATCAACCAAAGACCAAAGTCAAGTCGCCGGGAACGAACCACTTGGCCAGTGACTTCGTTCACCATATCCACCGGTTTGACAACTAAAGAAACCATCGCATAGGCTTGGTTAGTGTTGGTATGTCTCCCCTTTGGCCTTGTA
Organism: Lolium rigidum; assembly: GCF_022539505.1. Classification (NCBI taxonomy): domain Eukaryota; kingdom Viridiplantae; phylum Streptophyta; class Magnoliopsida; order Poales; family Poaceae; genus Lolium; species Lolium rigidum. The sequence goes on along the minus strand of NC_061511.1, from coordinate 172,230,681 downwards.
GCGGGAGAAATCACTCTTCAGGCTTTGTTTGGTCGTTAGGGGTAAGGGAAGCAAATCCCTAGAGGAAAATTTTGGGGGCACAAGGGATCCCCTCCCGCTGGGGAAAATGTTTGTTGCCATTTGGTGGCCAGGGGTGGGGGCTGGGGGTGGTTCAACGATTAGTCATCGGATCTGTAGATCAGCAGGAGGTGGAGGTAGGTCGCTGGTCATGTGAGGGAGAAGATGAATGTGTGTTGCTCCTTGTGGTGGTCACATGAGACTAGTCACGCCAGAGGGAGGCAGAGGTTGCGGAGAAGAGCGGAGGAGGTGGCTGGGCAGAGCGTAGCAGGTTGCGCAGAGCCCGTCGTTCCCGACCTCGTGAGGTCTGGATTTATCTCCCAGGGGAAAGACATGGATCGGCACGGAACCCTCTCCCCGTGTGCCGCCAAATGGGAAAAAACCCGAGCCAGAGTTTCCATGTGGACCTCCCACCCAGGGAAAATGCCGGTATCCCGGACGGATCGTGGGAACCAAACGATCCCTCAATCAGAAGAAGTAGGCAACGGCAGAACATGCCAGCCATGGACCACGAGATCCCCATCCCTTAAGGGAAGGACCAACGATGGGGACATAGCTCCGCCACAAGAAGACCTTATATTGGGATCTAAGATTGAAATGCAACTTTAGCCCGAACAGAAATAAATCTTGCCTCCTCTCCACCTTGTGATCTTTCCTCCTATACACATCACCCCCTCCCCCACGACGGCATAAGGAGAGCAATTCAGGTGAGATCTTCACCTCCAGATCTAGGTTGCCGACATGCTTATACATGGAGATACCGGTAATGTGGACTTTCTTCACCTCCAGCTCCAGCTAGTAGAGCACCACGGAGAAGAGGACAACCACCAGCAAGCGTCGGATGTGGCACACAAGCTCCGATGACACCTTTTAAACTACCAATAATATAGTGACATATGCCCTTGAGGTAAGACCTAAACTACCACTAGTCCACTACTATGTGCATTGAGATCTTAGGATCATCTTCCTTGCCATATCCGGCTATCTTAGCTGTCAAATGAGGCATGGGGACGGGATATGGTTGCCCTAAGTATCCGGCGAGTGAAACCACGCGGCCATATACTATGTCAAATGATCGAATTGGATGAGATAAAAGGAGATG
>NC_061511.1:172135061-172229422 GCF_022539505.1 Lolium rigidum | reverse complement strand
ATAAGTAAACAAACGGCTTGTCGTTTGTACTCAAAAAGTTGAGCCCTCCTGCAACTCATACTCTACTTATTTTATTTACTTGTACTTTATTTATCGTATCAAAACCCCATGAATACTTGTACGCGCGCATTTTATTTACTTGTACTTTATTTATCTGCAATATCAAAACCCCATGAATACTTGTCTGTGAGCATTTACAGTGAATCCTTCATCGAAACTGCTTGTCAACACCTTCTGCTCCTCGTTGGGTTCGACACTCTTATTTATCGGAAGTACTACGATACACCCCCTATACTTGTGGGTCATCAGGGCACACATCCACAACCAAATTGGAGGCTCCCAAGATGTAACCACGAAGCTTTACACGAAGAGTAGCTTCGAGGTCACCTCACAAAGATCCACTAAGAATGTTGATGAAACACAAATCCCTTTGGTGGAAGAGTAGATCTAGGTCATCTCTACCAAATCCTCAAGTATGGTGAAGTTTGGGTGGAGGAGTAGAGAGATCTAGGCAAAATGGAGCTCAACAATGGTGGTCTCAGATTTTGGGGAAGAAGTGAGAGAGAGAACCATTGGAGAAGAAGCACTATAAATACCCCGAGGGGATCCAGCCGTTGGAGTGGACTGGGCGGTAGTACCGGCCAGGTTGGGCCGGTACTACCGGCCGCAGTTGATCGGGCACACCGGTGGGAGGCCGCTACATGGTCAGGCCGGCCAGGCTGCTGCGGGTCGGGAGAGGGTAGGCCGGAGCCTCCAACCGAGGTACCGGCCGGGGTACCGCCCCCAAAGCCCTGGACACTACTGCGGCACAAGGCCACTTTTCCGGTACCTCGGGCGGTACCACGCCCGGAGCCTCCGGCCGTGGCTAGGCCGGCGGTACCGCCCGAGCCTCCGGCCACGCAGCCCCCCTTTTCTCCCTTTTTTTCTTCTCTTCTTTCTTCTCGTTTTCTTCCATACTCTTCTTATTTTCTTTTCTTTCTTTTCTCTTCCATTATTTATTCCAACAAAAACCACACACAAATAGCATTTCATATCTTGCAAGCTCTTCAACTTTTAGGCACAATGATCAACCCTATATCCTTCAAATCTTATACAACATAATTAGATGAATATAAATATTGTCATCAACACCAAAACCACTTACTAAAGGAGATATGTTCTTTCAGTTGTACAATAGTTGAGATATATGATTGTGATATTTTGTTTTGCGGTACAACTCAGCTTCATCAGATGCTTCCTCTGATGCTGAAGTCACCAAGTACAATGAGCTCTCATACGAGAAGAAAGGTGGAGGAGAAGATCTGGGAGGAGGGACTGAGTGCTTACATGAATAATGGCGGGAAGTACTACTGCAAGTTCCATCCCTTCAAGCAGGTTCCTAGGGATGGTTGATACGTCTCCGACGTATCGATAATTTCTTATGTTCCATGCCACATTATTGATGATATCTACATGTTTTATGCACACTTTATGTCATATTCGTGCATTTTCTGGAACTAACCTATTAACAAGATGCCGAAGAGCCGATTCTTTGTTTTTCGCTGTTTTTGGTTTCGAAATCCTAGTAACGAAATATTCTCGGAATTGGACGAAATCAACGCCCGGGGTCCTATTTTGCCACGAAGCTTCCGGAAGACCGAAGGAGAGTCGAAGTGGGGCCACGAGGTGGCGACACGCCGGGCGGCGCGGCCCGGGCCCCGGCCGCGCCGACCTATGGTGTGGGCCCCTCGTTCCGCCTCTTTACCTGCCCTTCCGCCTACAAATAGCCTCCGTCGCGAAACCCCCGTACCGAGAGCCACGATACGGAAAACCTTACCGAGACGCCGCCGCCGCCAATCCCATCTCGGGGATTCCGGAGATCTCCTCCGGCACCCTACCGGAGAGGGGATTCATCTCCCGGAGGACTCTACACCGCCATGGTCGCCTCCGGAGTGATGAGTGAGTAGTTCACCCCTGGACTATGGGTCCATAGCAGTAGCTAGATGGTTGTCTTCTCCTCATTGTTGGATCTTGTGAGCTGCCTAACATGATCAAGATCATCTATCTGTAATGCTATATGTTGTGTTTGTCGGGATCCGATGGATAGAGAATACTATGTTATGTTAATTATCAATCTATTACCTATGTGTTGTTTATGATCTTGCATGCTCTCCGTTATTAGTAGAGGCTCGGCCAAGTTTTTGCTCTTAACTCCAAGAGGGAGTATTTATGCTCGATAGTGGGTTCATGCCTCCATTAAATGCGGGACAGGTGATGAAAAGTTCTAAGGTTGTGGATGTCTTGTTGCCACTAGGGATAAAACATTGATGCTATGTCCGAGGATGTAGTTATTGATTACATTACGCACCATACTTAATGCAATTGTCCGTTGTTTTGCAACTTAATACCGGAAGGGGTTCGGATGATAACCTGAAGGTGGACTTTTTAGGCATAGATGCATGTCTGGATAGCGGTCTATGTACTTTGTCGTAATGCCCAATTAAATCTCACTATATTTATCATGACATGTATGTGCATTGTTATGCCCTCTCTATTTGTCAATTGCCCGACCGTAATTTGTTCACCCAACATGCTTTTATCTTATGGGAGAGACACCTCTAGTGAACTGTGGACCCCGGTCCTATTCTTTACATCGCATACAATCTATCGCAATACTTGTTTTATTGTTTTCTTGCAAACAATCATCTTCCACACAATACGGTTAATCCTTTGTTACGAGCAAGCCGGTGAGATTGACAACCTCACTCGTTTCGTTGGGGCAAAGTACTTAGGTTGTGTTGTGCAGGTTCCACGTTGGCGCCGGAATCTCCGGTGTTGCGCCGCACTACATCCCGCCGCCATCAACCTTCAACGTGCTTCTTGGCTCCTCCTGGTTCGATAAACCTTGGTTTCTTTCTGAGGGAAAACTTGCTGCTGTGCGCATCATACCTTCCTCTTGGGGTTCCCAACGAACGTGTGAGTTACACGCCATCAAGCAACAAAATTTCTGGCGCCGTTGCCGGGGAGATCAAGACACGCTGCAAGGGGAGTCTCCACAATCCAATCGCTTTACTTTGTTTTTGTCTTGCTTTATTTTATTTACTACTTTGTTTGCTGCATTATATTAAAAACACAAAAAAATTAGTTGCTAGCTTTACTTTATTTACTGTCTTGCACTCTATATCAAAAACACAAAAAAATTAGTTACTTGCATTTACTTTACTTGATTCATCATGTTTCCTTTTAATTTTACCACAAAAGACATACCGGTAGGACGTGGGTCTATAGTTGGGAGAAACAATATAGAAGAATTTTTAATCATGCTAGTACCGTTGAAGAATTTGAAGATAGACACTTGGTAGAACTTGCTCCTACTTATGAAATTGCTGCTGCTGCTTTAGTTCGCATGTTGGAAACTAAACTTGTTAATCTCAATCCTATAATCCAACACATGTTTCTTACACTCGGTGATATGGAAGAAGGGGAAAAGAAAGATTTTGTTTTAGAAACCCTTCTTAGAGAATTTGGTGGTTTAGCAAGAGAAGCTAGAAAGGTCTTTAGTAAATATAAGATGCTTGGTTCTTATACCAATTTTGCTAGTATCCTTGAAAATATGGACATGGAGAGAATAAGGTACACTAATAATATTAATGACGGTGGGGAGATCAAAGCGCCGATACCATGTAAGCTCCTAGCGATGAATGAAGCGCTAGAAAATAACTATGCTTGGCTTGTTCCTGAAAATTTGTTTGATGCGAGTAGCAAGCCCAAGACTAATGAAAAGGGAGCCGCTGAAACTTATGTATCCAATATACTATGCATGGTTGAGAAAACTCCAAACCCCGCTGAAGATTCATCATCTCTTGATAACACTTGATATACACTTTACGCGCCTAGTCGAAAGGCGTTAAAGAAAAGCGCTTATGGGAGACAACCCATGTTTTTACTACAGCACTTTGTTTTATATTTGAGTCTTGGAAGTTGTTTACTACTCTAGCAATCTCTCCTTATCTTAGTTTTATGTTTTGTTGTGCCAAGTAAAGTCTTTGATAGTAAAGTGAATACTAGATTTGGATTACTGCGCAGAAACAGATTTCTTTGCTGTCACGAATCTGGGCCTAATTCTCTGTAGGTAACTCAGAAAATTAAGCCAATTTACGTGAGTGATCCTCAGATATGTACTCAACTTTCATTCAATTTGGGCATTTTCATTTGAGCAAGTCTGGTGCCATTTTAAAATTCGTCTTTACGAACTGTTCTTTTTTGACAGATTCTGCCTTTTATTTCGCATTGCCTCTTTTGCTATGTTGGATGAATTTCTTTGATCCATTAATGTCCAGTAGCTTTATGCAATGTCCAGAAGTGTTAAGAATGATTGTGTCACCTCTGAACATGTTAATTTTTATTGTGCACTAACCCTCTAATGAGTTGTTTCGAGTTTGGTGTGGAGGAAGTTTTCAAGGATCAAGAGAGGAGTATGATGCAATATGATCAAGGAGAGTGAAAGCTCTAAGCTTGGGGATGCCCCGGTGGTTCACCCCTGCATATTCTAAGAAGACTCAAGCGTCTAAGCTTGGGGATGCCCAAGGCATCCCCTTCTTCATCGACAACATTATCGGGTTCCTCCCCGAAACTATATTTTTATTCCGTCACATCTTATGTGCTTTGCTTGGAGCGTCGGTGTGTTTTTGTTTTTTGTTTTGTTTGAATAAAATGGATCCTAGCATTCACTGTATGGGAGAGAGACACGCTCCGCTGTAGCATATGGACAAGTATGTCCTTAGGCTTTACTCATAGTATTCTTGGCGAACTTTCTTCTTCGTTAAATTGTTATATGGTTGGAATTGGAAAATGCTACATGTAGTAATTCTTAAATGTCTTGGATAATTTGATACTTGGCAATTGTTGTGCTCATGTTTAAGCTCTTGCATCATATACTTTGCACCCATTAATGAAGAAACACTTAGAGCTTGCTAATTTGGTTTGCATATTTGGTTTCTCTAAAGTCTAGATAATATCTAGTATTGAGTTTTGAACAACAAGGAAGACGGTGTAGAGTCTTATAATGTTTACAATATGTCTTTTATGTGAGTTTTGTCTGCACCGTTCATCCTTGTGTTTGTTTCAAATAACCTTGCTAGCCTAAACCTTGTATCGAGAGGGAATACTTCTCATGCATCCAAAATCCTTGAGCCAACCACTATGCCATTTGTGTCCACCATACCTACCTACTACATGGTATTTCTCCGCCATTCCAAAGTAAATTGCTTGAGTGCTACCTTTAAAATTCCATCATTCGCCTTTACAATATATAGCTCATGGGACAAATAGCTTAAAAACTATTGTGGTATTGAATATGTACTTATGCACTTTATCTCTTATTAAGTTGCTTGTTGTGCGATAACCATGTTTCGGGGACGCCATCAACTATTCTTTGTTGAATATCATGTGAGTTGCTATGCATGTCCGTCTTGTCCGAAGTAAGAGAGATCTACCACCTTAATGGTTGGAGCATGCATATTGTTAGAGAAGAACATTGGGCCGCTAACTAAAGCCATGATTCATGGTGGAAGTTTCAGTTTTGGACATATATCCTCAATCTCATATGAGAATAATAATTGTTGCTACATGCTTATGCATTAAAGAGGAGTCCATTATCTGTTGTCCATGTTGTCCCGGTATGGATGTCTAAATTGAGAATAATCAAAAGCGAGAAATCCAAAATGCGAGCTTTCTCCTTAGACCTTTGTACAGGCGGCATGGAGGTACCCCATTGTGACACTTGGTTAAAACATGTGTATTGCGATGATCCGGTAGTCCAAGCTAATTAGGACAAGGTGCGGGCACTATTAGTATACTATGCATGAGGCTTGCAACTTGTAAGATATAATTTACATAACTCATATGCTTTATTACTACCGTTGACAAAATTGTTTCATGTTTTCAAAATAAAAGCTCTAGCACAAATATAGCAATCGATGCTTTCCTCTTTGAAGGACCATTCTTTTTACTTTTATGTTGAGTCGGTTCACCTATCTCTCTCCACCTCAAGAAGCAAACACTTGTGTGAAGCTGTGCATTGATTCCTACATACTTGCATATTGCACTTGTTATATTACTCTATGTTGACAATTATCCATGAGATATACATGTTATAAGTTGAAAGCAACCGCTGAAACTTAATCTTCCTTTGTGTTGCTTCAATACCTTTACTTTGATTTATTGCTTTATGAGTTAACTCTTATGCAAGACTTATTGATGCTTGTTTTGAAGTACTATTCATGAAAAGTCTTTGCTTTATGATTCATTTGTTTACTCATGTCATTACCATTGTTTTGATCGCTGCATTCATTACATATGTTTACAAATAGTATGATCAAGGTTATGATGGCATGTCACTTGAGAAATTATCTTTGTTATCGTTTTACCTGCTCGGGACGAGCAGAACTAAGCTTGGGGATGCTGATACGTCTCCGACGTATCGATAATTTCTTATGTTCCATGCCACATTATTGATGATATCTACATGTTTTATGCACACTTTATGTCATATTCGTGCATTTTCTAGAACTAACCTATTAACAAGATGCCGAAGAGCCGATTCTTTGTTTTCTGCTGTTTTTGGTTTCGAAATCCTAGTAACGAAATATTCTCGAAATTGGACGAAATCAACGCCCAGGGTCCTATTTTGGCACGAAGCTTCCAGAAGACCGGAGGAGAGTCGAAGTGGGGCCACGAGGTGGCGACACGCCAGGGCGGCGCGGCCCAGGCCCTGGCCGCGCCGACCTATGGTGTGGGCCCCTCGTTCCGCCTCTTTACCTGCCCTTCCGCCTACAAATAGCCTCCGTCGCGAAACCCCCAATACCGAGAGCCACGATACGGAAAACCTTACTGAGACGCCGCCGCCGCCAATCCCATCTCGGGGGATTACGGAGATCTCCTCCGGCACCCTGCCGGAGAGGGGATTCATCTCCCGGAGGACTCTACACCGCCATGGTCGCCTCCGGAGTGATGAGTGAGTAGTTCACCCCTGGACTATGGGTCCATAGCGGTAGCTAGATGGTTGTCTTCTCCTCATTGTGCTTCATTGTTGGATCTTGTGAGCTGCCTAACATGATCAAGATCATCTATCCGTAATGCTATATGTTGTGTTTGTCGGGATCCGATGGATAGAGAATACTATGTTATGTTAATTATCAATCTATTACCTATGTGTTGTTTATGATCTTGCATGCTCTCCGTTATTAGTAGAGGCTACGGCCAAGTTTTTGCTCTTAACTCCAAGAGGGAGTATTTATGCTCGATAGTGGGTTCATGCCTCCATTAAATGCAGGACGGTGACGAGAAAGTTCTAAGGTTGTGGATGTGCTTGTTGCCACTAGGGATAAAACATTGATGCTATGTCCAGAGGATGTAGTTATTGATTACATTACGCACCATACTTAATGCAATTGTGCTGTTGTTTTGCAACTTAATACTGGAAGGGGTTCGGATGATAACCTGAAGGTGGACTTTTTAGGCATAGATGCATGCTGGATAGCGGTCTATGTACTTTGTCGTAATGCCCAATTAAATCTCACTATATTTGCATTGTTATGCCCTCTCTATTTGTCAATTGCCCGACTGTAATTTGTTCACCCAACATGCTTTTATCTTATGGGAGAGACACCTCTAGTGAACTGTGGACCCCGGTCCTATTCTTTACATCGCATACAATCTACTTGCAATACTTGTTTCTACTGTTTTCTTGCAAACAATCATCTTCCACACAATACGGTTAATCCTTTGTTATAGCAAGCCGGTGAGATTGACAACCTCACTTGTTTCGTTGGGGCAAAGTACTTAGGTTGTGTTGTGCGGGTTCCACGTTGGCGCCGGAATCTCCGGTGTTGCGCCGCACTACATCCCGCCGCCATCAACCTTCAACGTGCTTCTTGGCTCCTCCTGGTTCGATAAACCTTGGTTTCTTTCTGAGGGAAAACTTGCTGCTGTGCGCATCATACCTTCCTCTTGGGGTTCCCAACGAACGTGTGAGTTACACGCCATCAAGCAACAATGGTCTGCGGGAAGGACTTGTAGCCCTTGTGTGGCACCCCCGGGATCAAGGTTAGACAAGTACTAGATGTTCGTCTGACATAAGTCTAACCTTGAGCTCGAGAGACTACAGTGAGAGAATCACTAACACAACAGTGACTCTACGACTCAAGAAGTAATACAAGCTCATAACTGTGCGAAGAACCAAAGCATTACAAACAGAGGTCACTGACCTGACATACATCAATCAACAGAAGCGAAGTTATGCTATTAGACATAGCAAGATAGCAAAAGGCCTAAGAGGCCAGGAGCATAACGGCGACGTCCCAGCCCATAGATTCCAGGCTGCCACCGGGAACCCCAAGCTACTCGTCGATGTCGACTAGAAACCACCATCTGTTGGAGCGACTTCGTCTGAAACAAAAGCATGCAAAACTGAGTACAGGGACTCAACAAGACTTAGTACAACCTTTTAGCAAAGAGGGTATGCGGGCTTTCTGTAGAGCTTCTTTTGCGTAAAGCCAATTTTCCTTTGTTAAACAAGAGGGAGAAGAAGTTCGACTACTCGGAACCTTTGAAAGGGGATAAGAGAGCGATATCTCTAGATATACTGATCATCATATTGTATCCACCAATCTTCATCATCTCGAACCACTATCCTCGGATCACCCCCTCAACACCCGGAGAAGGTATCCGTAAACACACATTGTTCGCCAAGTTTTACGATTAGATTAAAGTTGTCTATGATCACATAATGCATTCCCAAGTTGTCTGTAACCGTGGACATTGCTTTTCGAAAAGATTATAACCCTGCAGGGGTGCACAACTTTACCCACACGTACCAACCGACTCTTAATGCCAGGACCATTAGCTCTCTTCCTTGGAAAGCCGGCAGAGGGTGGTTGACCACGACCTTTACCTTGCTGTCGCCGAGACCATGAGTCACGCGCTAAGGATTGTTCCACCGTAACGGGTCAAGTCCCGAAGTCGGTACTTAACGATGTGAGGCGAGGTGGGTTTCCCCAGGGGCCGCAACCCCCAGCCACCACGGCCACACTTACCTACCTGTTATGTACCTTTTCCCCCAAAGCAGAATGCAATGCATATGTCCAGATAACGCTCAAACTATGTGACTCATGGAATCTACTAGGCAAGTTAGTGAGTCGAGAGGGTACCATAATAGGGCCTCGTGTGGTTGTACGCTCGGTCTTGGTTCAAGAGGCGAGAACTCAGTTCCTAGGGTCGGCAGAAACGAAACAACCCACCACATCCCAATGTGGCCTCTCATCTGAGCCTTTAAGCATGTTTAACAAAATCTCTACACTTACCACGTCAACCTTTGTCATGCTAGTTTCATTTCATTGTATGGCTCCAGTCCGAAGACCGGAGTAATAGCGTAACGAACTAAGCATGGCTAAGCATAAAGATATAAAGGCTCTAGCGATGCACACATGCCAAACCTAGTTATGCTAGGAGCAGTAGATAATGGATTTGAGGCTACAAGGGTGGAGCATGCAATAGATAGGATAACTCTACCTATCGATAAAAGACAGTTGAATCGTATGCAATATGTAGGATCCAGAAGTAAAAGCATTTCGAAATCATATATGAACCAGGCTAGGGCTTGCCTTTGTCCCTGACAAACCGAAGTGCATCTTCGATAATCTTGTACTTGACTTCTTTGTCGGTGGGCAAATATTAACCTTCGGTGTTGTGTATCTTCATTGTCTCGGACTTGTGCTCTATCGATCGCGAAGAAGCAAATACTATAAAGAGAGAAATAACAATCAACACATGGCATAAATGCAATGCGCATACAAGTATGAATGATATGTCATATTAATGGAATTGAGTAAACCCTAGGTGCATCATCAGATTAAAGGGGTTCGGCATCGGACCCCGACATATGAGAGGGGTGTATTAGGGTTTTCTACTAAGCTCCACATTTAATGGGTTCAATCATGTATGAAACATGTATAAACAAATAGGAAATGTTTGTCTGATCAAAATGATATATAATTTTATATTTTTCTGATTTAATATGAATTATTTAGCAATTACTGAAAATAAAACAGAAATAAATAGAAAACAGTTATGGCGTCATGCTGCCGTCATCATGACGTCAGCCGCCATGAGCTCACTGTGAGCTCGGGCGAAGCTGCAATCGGCCGAATTGGCCCACGATTTAGGGCATGCGAGGGGGGAAAAGGTGCGGGGCGACGCAGGCGACCCAAAGGTGGTGGCGCCGCCCACCAATTGTTGTCGGAGCGACGCCGATGATGAGATAACGCGGCGGCCAGACATGTGGTGCATATCGGCGGCGCTAGGGAGGGCTAGAGAGGGCGCGAAGGGTACCAGTAGGTTCCCCAGCTCACCAGGAGCGCGTGAAGGTTGACGGCGTCGCCGGAGGTGGCCGGGAATGCCGGCGAGAGGCGGTGGCCGGCGGCTCAGGCTCCGGCTGATTCGGCCGATTCCGGCCCCGTCGGCGTGCGCTGGCTGGCGGAGGAGGAAGGGGGCGTCGAGGCGAAGCTGTTGGCGTCGGCGGCTTGGCGCGGGGAGGTCGGCAACGGCGGCGACGGCGAGGTCTGGCCGGGGCTAGGGTTTGCTGTGGCTCACAGAGAGAGAGAGAGAGGAAGGAGGGCGCCAGGGGGGAAAGTGAGGACGGGAGGGAGAGAAGGGAGGACGAGGCGTCCTCATCCTCTCGCCATGAGAAGCAGGAGGTGGCCGACGAGCCACCAGGTGCGGCCAGGCAGCTGCCTGCCTGCGTGCGTGGGGAAGAAGACAATGGCGAATTTTTCCCATAACCCCCTGGTTGTTTGGAGATTCCCGGGAAGAATTAAAACATGGTAGAGATTAGGATTTTTGGGGTATTTTAACCCAAATGTTAAGGGGATTTTTACACAAGTTTTTAAATAGAGCAAACAACCACATTGGCAACATTGTTTCAAACCATTTGAGTGCAAGATTTCTCAAATTTTAAATGCAAATGCATGCATGCTTATGAACAAACCAGCAACATTACTTTATTAGCAAACATGGAATGTTACACCTTGTGAAGACTGTCAGGCCGAAGGACCGCCGTGACAAGGCGAACCATGATGCCCTGAAAGTCTCTGAAAGTTTGTGAACCAGTACATCATCAGTAGTTATGATGATGTTTAGATACGTATGTTATGAAGAACTGCTAGTTTATGTGTGCACCTTCTCTTATGGTGTGGTAACCATCTAGAACTCTAGCTATGTATGAACTGTACCAGTGTGCTACATGGTATGTAGCACATTGTGTTTGCTTTTGCTTATGCTTCACTTTGTTATAAGATAAGTGAAGTTATGGATGGCTATAAAGTATTGTCAGCCTTTTTATTTACCATACATGTTGTGTTGGAAAATGGTAGTCCATAAATATTATCTTGTTTGCAAGGAAATGGTACTTCTTAAATTTTGACTTGTTTGAAAAATGCTAGTTCAGTAATAATGAATTATGTACCAATTTGATCTCTATCATAATGTTGTCAATAGTTTAAAAAAGGGATTTCTATTTTCGTGCCCTCGGCTCCTTAGTTGTACTCAGTTTTCCCCAGATCCTTAGTTTTTCCTCAGTTTTCCCCAACCCCTTGTCTATAACCCGCAGAATGAGCTCGGACGAAGGAATCCCGTTTAGTTGACGTTGGTTGGTGCTGGCAAGTGGGGCCGCTGTTGTGCCCCGCAGTGGACACGTCTCCACTTATCCAGATCATCGTGGGACCCACAACTTGTCCACGTTAGCGCGCCGGACCCACAACTTACCCAGGTGACCGTTGCAAAATGGGAGCCCGAGCTAGCCCCGCGCCCGTGCCCGTGCCATTGCTTCCCCTTTCTTTCTCCGCGCCCCATTGTTCTTCTTCTCCGCCAGCGGCAGCCCTTCTCCGGCACGCGGGTGATGTCTAGTTTCTCTTCGACCTCCCGTTCTTCATGGCCGCGGTATGGACCCGTGCCTTTGACAAGATGCCACGGCCGCCCACGCCGGGAGCCTCCGAAGCGGTCGATCCGTAAGACGGACGAGAACGGCAACCGTGGACGTGAGTTCGTTGCATGCGAGAGCTTGCCATATAGAGAGGGGGATAAGGTTAGATCTCGCTCCAATTTCTCTGTTTTCTCTCGATTTTCTTGTTATTCCCTCGAATTTGGGATTTAGGGTTCACGTTGTTGTTTTCGAGATCTTGAAGAAATGCGGGCATTTCGAGTGGATCGATGTGTACGTTCGGAGGCTTCGGTTGCGAGGAATCAATTGGCGCTATTGGGGGCGCAATTTGGGAGGGGGGGACTTGCTGTAGAGAATGCGGCGGAGAGAGGAGCCGTTCCGATTAGGGACCTTCCGATTATGCCTAATGCTCCCAATGCGGAACTGGTGGAAGTGAAGGAAGAAGCGAAGAAAATGAACAAGCGGTTAAGGCAGGCTGATCGAGTTGAAGAAGCAAGCTAATCGATGGCTGTTTTTTTTGTTGTATAATTACGATCGGATTCTTATCATTGCTCACCAGGCGCTAGAAGTTGTTACAAGGGATACCTTGTTACAAATCCATTATTCAGTTACATGTACTTGTAGTTGTTTTCAAAGTTAGTGTGTGCATTCACCGAAATTACCAACTATATTCCCTAAAATAAAAGGAAAGCTAAAGATAGTTGATAATTGTTAGAGGGGTGACAAATAATGCAATCACCGAAATCCGTAAATATGTATGCCTCATGTTTATACCAAAATTATACCACTTTTAGGCCTTTCCAAAATACCAATACCATATCCCAAACTATATTCCCTAAAAGAAAAGGAAAGCTAAAGATAGTTGATAATTGTTAGAGGGGTGACAAATAATGCAATCACCGAAATCCGCAAATATGTATGCCTCATGTTTATACCAAAATTATACCACTTTTAGGCCTTTCCAAAATACCAATACCATATCCCAAACTATATTCCCTAAAAGAAAAGGACAGCTAAAGATAGTTGATAATTGTTAGAGGGGTGACAAATAATGCAATCGCCGAAATTCGCAAAAATGTATGCCTCATGTTTATAACAAAATTATACCACTTTTAGGCCGTTTCAAAATACCAATACTATATCCCAAACTATATTCCCTAAAAGAAAAGGACAGCTCAAGATAGTTGATAATTGTTAGAGGGCTGACAAATAATGCAATCACCGAAATCCGCAAATATGTATGCCTCATGTTTATACCAATACTATATCCCAAACTATATTAAGTGGCAAACTCGTTATTGCATTCTCCACCGACAGAGAGAGAGAGAGAGATGGGTGGCCACGAAGAGAGAGAGAGAGAGGTTGCCACGAAGAGACGGATAGGGGTATACCGCCCGTTAGATCGGTGGATCAACGGTTCGTGGAGTCGATCCGTGTGACAACGGCTCAACCAATCGGGATAAGTTTGGGCTTCTCGGAGCATTTGTGACGGTACTTGAGGGCAAAGCCGAGTAGTACTAAGAATCCAAGGGCACATAAATAGTAAATAGACTAAGGGATTCAAACAAAAGAATTACAAAATGAAAAATGTGTGTTTTGTACAATATAATTCATATTGGGCTACATCAAATTATTTGCAATTCAAATATACATGAGTGTGACAATTATGGCATCATTTAGACAAACTATGTTTTGGGAAAGATGTTTTGCAAAGGGGTTTGGGTGGAAAACCATGCATCTTCATAGCTACACTAGTGATTCGAGAAGTGGCAATTTGTGGTAAAACTTGATTTATATATGTTTGTTAAGGTTTTCTAGGTGGCGAGGTTGCGTAGGAAGACTCCATGAGTAGTTGCCACTATGTTTTTATTTTTTTGGATTTTTTTGCGCATGAAATGACTCAATTAGCTATGTTAATCTCATTTGCTGACTCTCGTTGACCAGCTACTTGAGGGTAAAACTGAGTATATTGCACTTGCCGGTCTAAGTCCTCGAGGGGAAAGCGAGTACGGATAAAATTTACGTATAAGGCCCGAGGTTATAGCCGAGTACACCAAACGTCCCGGGGTTAGACTCGTGTAGCGGTGCACGCCTGCAGCCGTGCATAGCGGACGCGTGTTGCGGTACACGCCGGCTTCGTCTTTATAGAGCCCCTCTTTCTCTCCCTCGACGCACGTTCTCACCGGCTCACCGCAACCGCCTCTCCTGTCCCATCATCTTCTCCACAACCGAAGAAAAACCCCGAAGAAAACCGCCGGCGATGGAGAAGAATGAGATGCCCATTGTCGGCACATCGGCCGCCGCCCCGTCCAGGCCCCCGTCGGCTGCTTCCAACGTAGCGGCCGGCGCATCGGCCGCCGCCCCGTCCGGGCCCCTGTCGGCTGCTTCCAACGTAGCGGCCGGCGCATCGGCCGCCGCCCCCGTCCGGGCCCTTGTCGCCGCTTCCAACGTAGCGGCCGGCGCATCGGCCGCCGCCCCGTCCGAGGCCCCCGTCGGCTGCTTCCAACGTAGCGGCCGGCGCATCGGCCGCCGCCACCGTCCGGTCCCCCGTCGATTGGGACCCGTACGAACCAGCGCGATGACGACGCGCCGGAGAACCCCTACGACACCACCATCGTCGACAACGAGCCGGAGGTAACCCTTTGTTCCCTTGTTCTTATCTCATTTCAATCATTTTGTGTTAGATCTAGCGTTATTACGGTTCGTCTGTTCCTAGTTCAATCCTTTTTTGTTAGATCTTGCGTTATTACTGTTCGTCTGTTCCTAGTTCAATCCTTTTGTGTTAGATCTTGCGTTATTACTGTTCGTCTGTTCCTAGTTCGATCCTTTTGTGTTAGATCTTGCGTTATTAGTGTTTGTGATTTGCTTTTGTTTAAGATTTGTGCCGATGATGATGAATATTTGGGCATAAATTGATTCGGGGTTTGGTCGATAAACAATTGGTATGTACAAATTTGTTGTGCATGATCTTTGGTTTATCGACTCAAATCCTGGATATAAGTGTGTCCAATGTAGCCGAGGCTACCTCTTTTTTTCGAGCCCATATTATCATGCATGATTTTTTGTTCACTCTCTGTTCCATCATCGTTGCAATTGACTCCGTGTTTTTTGCACGATCTTTGGTGCTACGTGACGAGTGCGAGAGCGGCGACGTCGACAGCCGACGACGAGTCCTTCCACACCAAGACTCGTCACGTCCTCGGGAGGCTGCAGTCCGGCCATTACGATGGCCCCTTTGCTCGAGGCATTTACAAGTGCCCCTTCGCAACAGAAGCTCCGCGCCACCGACTTCAACTCCCCGGTGAACCATGCTTGAATCCATTGGCGGATGTGGCGCTAGAGTTGGAAGGACCGTGAACGTGCATGCGTACATGGCCAAACACAAAGCACGTGGGATTCACCTGCGCAACCTCCAAGCGAGTCACACGCGCTACCTGGAGGCGTTGAACGTGCCTACTGCACTCTCTGTATGTGACTGCTGTAGAGCATCTTAATTTCATGTAAAATGTAGCTTATGTTGGATCTATCGGTACTACTTTTGGATCTGTCCTGAATATATCTATGCTATGTTGGTTGCTGTATGCAGCTTATCCTATATTTTCTCTCTGGATTTGTGCCCTAGATTTCCTACCTGATTGGGTAAAAACGAAGGCATAAAGAAATGAATGGCGTTAAAAAACAGAAGGAGAAGCTGCTCTAGATTTGCTACCAATTTGAGCTATCAAATATGAATGAGATCGAGCGATAGAGAGAAAAAAGGTACATTGAAAGCTGCTAATCCGGGCGAAAGAGACGAAACCACTCGTGCCCCCGTCCCGGACCCACACGGCTCCACACGCTACGGCCCCACACGCTACGGCCACACAAACACGGCCTCGTCCTGTCCCACACGGTCCCTTCCTACCAGCCCCACACGACGCGGTCCCACACGACGCGACCCCACAAACGACACGACCCCACTCGTCAGCACGGAACGGTCAACTTAACGGATTCCTTCCGTCCGAGCTCCTTCCGCGGTTCAGACAAGGGCTTGGGGAAAACTGAGGAAAAACTAAGGAGTTGGGGAAAACTGAGTACAACTAAGGACCTGAGGGCACGAAAATAGAAATCCCTTTAAAAAATATAGTAGAGATGTTTACATGAATGAATAGCGAGCAGCTATGTCATGAGAATAGCAAGCACCAATGTCATGAGAACAAAACAGAGTAGCAATTTGATCAGTTATTTTTATCTGATATTTCATATTTGAAGGGATTTTTAAATATTCTAATTTGTAAATAGTTCATATTCACAAAATGTACAAAAATGTATTGAAGTTCGTTAGACCCACCCAACCTTGTTTGTTTTCATTAATTAGTTTTTGAATTATCCTTTATCAAAATACTTGAAAGTACAATGATTGATATAAAATTGTAAACTTTATTTTTTTAATTTTTTGAATAATACTTTATATTATATGCATGGGAGCATATATAACAATGCATGAAGGCAAATAACAATGAAAGATAATCCTATATGTCGCAATAATGATGATGCAAAATGCACGTATGAGATATGAAAACTTTCAATATTGCTTTGTTGGGAAAACAAGCTTAGAGGATTATTATGAATCCAGATTCACTTTTCTCTCCAGTTCTACGAACAAGATACCTTCACAATCAGGAGTTAATGGGTGCTTCTGCACCAAGAACAGCCTCAAAAACCTGGAGAGCGATTTTGGCGGGAAGGGATGCTTTAAAGCTAGGTTTAATAAAACGAGTGGGCCCTGCTCACTCGATTTCTATCTGGAATGATAGTTGGATCCCTAACTCCGCTTCCATGCGGCCCATGGGCCGTCTACATGACACTGATATGTCCATGGTCAGTGAATTGCTAACAGAGAATCATGAGTGGAATGTTCCTCTTGTCCATAGTATCTTCTTTGCCCCTGATGTTGATTCTAATTTGAGTATACCATTGAGGGTGACAAATGGAGATGATTGGCTAGCATGGTCGAAGGAGAACAGTTAAATTACTCTGTCCGTTCGGCATATCGAGCTCTGATGGAGAAGAAACAACATGAGGAGGTGGAGAACGGTTTGTCATTTCCTTCCTCATCGGATAATGAAAGTGAGACCTGAAAGCGTTTGTGGAAGCTTCCTGTAATTCTAATTTCTAAGGTGCATGTCTTTTGATGGTGAGTTCTTCGGGGTATTATACCAGATTATGGGACTCTGTCACGACGACATATAATGGAAAACAATACCTATGGACTTTGCAAGGCTGAGACTGAAACTCTTATGCATGCTCTTATTAATTGTAGTCATGCAAAGATGTTTTGGGAAGCGCCAAAAGAATTACTTTTGGTGAAGCTGCCCAGATTACACTGGTTAACTTGGGACATGGATATTCCGTGTGCATCTGAAAGGATCGTATGCCGCACCTAGCTAGGGGGTGATTAGGTGCTAACCATTTTTTAGTTCCTTTTCAATTTAGGCTTGACACAAAGGTAAACTCTCTAGATATGCAACTATGTGAATTTACCTATATGACACGATCTACTACTAAGCAAGATATAACTAGACAGGATATAGTAGAGCTAATAAGGATAGAGATAACCGAGAGTGGAGCACGCGGAGACACAAAGATGATTCCCGTAGTTTCTTTCTTTTGAGGGGAAGTACGTCTACGTTTGGAGGAGTGTGGTCGCCACGAAGGCCGGACCAACCCACAAATGCCTCACTCAGGTCTCTTGTGAGCAACGCCACAAAGGCCTATCCCACTTCCACTAAGGGATTTCCTCGAGGCGGAAATCGGGCCTTTACAAGATTCTTGGGGCACACATTCACAACCGAATTGGAGGCTCCCAATATCTGTAACAACACAACAACAACAACAACAACAAGAACAAATCAATCACAAACAACTAGGGTTTCTAAAGAGGAACACTAGCAAAGGCGGCCCTCAAGCAAATGAGGGGGAAATGCAAATTGCTTTGGTGAAGATGTAGATCGGGGTCTTCTCATTCGATTCTCCAAAGCTCAAGAGATTTGGGTGGCTGAGGGAGGAGATCAGATGGTGTTAGTGTTCTTGGTGGCTTAGCAATGGTGGAACAAGTCTTGAGTGTTTGAGCACTTGTCCGAGGTAGGAGAAGGGTTCCTTAAATACCCCTCCACCAAATCTGCCCGTTGGGATGACTTCAGTGGCAGTGCCGGCCCTGAGACAGCGGCAGTGCCGACCCTTGAACATTAGGTCAACTGGTCGACAGGGGTTAGCCGGCAGTGTCGGGGTGCAACCACCGGCAATGCTGGGGTGCATCCACCGGCAGTGCCGGCCTTCTTCCACCGGCAGTGCCGGCCATAGGAGTTTTCTGCCCAACTTTTTTCATTCTTTTTGGGGGGATCGATATTATCAGACGTGATACTTTTTCTTTATCTGTCATACACTTAGCACAAAGTTAGATCATCACCGATGTTGTTATCAAACACGCAAAACCTAGAGATCATGAAATGTTCTTTCAGCATCTTCAATAAATGAAAAGGACAAGCCTGTTATTATTACGGTGATGCATTCTATATGGTCATCGCGAAATAGTGAGACTCATGGGGAGAGTGACTATAATCCAATCAAAACCATGGAGTTTATTCGAGAAACCCTGCAAAGTTTGGAACTTCCAAGGGACAAGGTTCTGTTGAAGCCTGCTAGGTTGAGCGGGAAATGGGAAAAACCACTAGATGAGTTCGTTAAGATGATTTCAGATGGAGCGGTTAATATGGATAGCAATAACTCCGCTTCAGGTTTCCTGGCTCGAGATGACAATACTTTTCGTGGAGCTGTTGTAAGTTCTATGAAGGTATTTCTCACCCTATGACGTTGGAGACATTGGCGTTACGTGATGCTTGTGCTTATGTTGTTCAAAGTGGATTCAGTAAAGTCATTTTTGAAGTGGACTGCGAGGTTCTAGTTCATCGATGGCAGAAGCTGTTCGTTCTGTGATTAGACTAGTCTTAGAAGAAATTAGCGAGCTTAGTTTGCCTTTTATTTCGTTTAATGTTGTTCATGCCCGTTGCGAGGCTAACCAAGCGGCTCATTCTTACGCAAAATTTGTGAGTTTACAGGAACGGACACTTTCTTGGGTTGAGCCTCCGTCTTTTTCAGTTCAGTTCACGGCTCATTGTGTGTTTTCTGATTAATAAAGCTCGCGATTTCCCTTTAAAAAAGTTGAGGAAAGGCATGTTTATTAGTTTTATAGTATTAAAAATAATAAATAAATTTGATGTGGACAATGGAGAGAACTTGTCAGGGTGGGTCGAGTGACCTCTCGTTGCACGATCCGACGATGATGATTTTATTACGGCCTTGGAAAAACGAGAAGGGAAGGTAGTACAGCTCCTCTCCAACAAAAGCACAAAATTAATAGACAAAAAGCCAAATCAATTCAACGGAAATCAATCAGACGCCAGCGAAAAGACAAGGAACTCTCAATCTCCGACCACCCTATCGGTCTCCGGCGATCGGCGCGCGGGCAGGATCGTCGGGGTGAGGGGATCTCGTCGCCCAGATCGGCCGCGCTGGGGGCGAATCACTCCCGCCACTCCCCGGCGGCGCAGGCGCAACCACCCACCTTCTTCCAGCTCCCGCTCCCCTGGCGGAAACCTAATGCCCGCCGCCGCGGCCTCCTAGAGGACATGGACTTCGCCAGCCGCCACACCGCCTCGGCCCCGCCGCCCGCGGCCGGGGCCGACGCCTCCTCCTCCGCCGTCACCGAGGAGCCCGAGTACCTCGCCAGGTACTTCGTCGTCAAGCACTCGTGGCGCGGGAGGTACCGCCGGATCCTATGCATCGAGGCCTCGGGCGTCGTCACGCTCGACCCTGCCACGCTCGCCGTCACCAACTCGTATGATTTCGGCGCCGAATTCGACCGCGCCGCGCCCGACTCCAACGCCAATGAGTTCACGCTCAGTGTCCGCACTGACGGCAAGGGCAAGTTCAAGGCCATGCGCTTCTCCTCGCCGCTTCGCGCCGGGATCCTCACTGAGCTCCACCGCCTGCGCCCCGTGCACCCCGTCGTCGAGTTCCCCGTCCTCCACCTCCGCCGCCGCTCACAAGAGTGGGCACCCTTCGTAAGTTCTTCACGCTTGTCCCATCACGCCTTCCGTATCTTATCTCCTGCGCACTATTCAGCTGTTCTACTATTTTTTCGTAATAATAATACATGTTTGGATTCTATCATTGCCGATACTTTTGTGCTAATCTAACCCAGCTTTTGGGTGTATAGTAGAGTACTAATAACTGCATTACTGAAAATTTATATCTAAAGGGATGCATCAGTTAACTAGCCAGAGAATTTGTCTAATTAGCCAAATGAGGTGGGATTGAGAAGAGTACAGTCTCTTAGATCTGCACTGGAACCAAATAATTTGCTGTTTGTAGCTATCCTGGTAGTAAAATCCTTGCTGATAATCAGTTGTGTCAGTCTTTTTTTAACACGGGACTTAGTTTACAAAGCTACAAAGATAAAGGAAATCAAAACAAATGGTCTTCACATTGTGTCATATACTTCCATTTTTTCTATGCCAAACTTAGTTTACAAAGCTACTAGCAGCAGGGGAAGCAAAAAATAGTGTACTAGCATACTTGTATAATACTATTTATTGCGCAATTGCTTGTAATCTCTCTATTTGTGGACAATTAAGAAGTGAATGCCAATTTTTAAACTGTGCTAGAATAAATGGCTAGTCGCAAGCCTGCAATACTTGCTGAAACTAAGTATTCAAGTAGCTAGTACAAATAAATGAGCATCACTGCACTGGGTTGATGCATTGTTAGATGGGCAGCTGATTATCTTCTGTCATTTACTCACACTACGCTCTTTCAGAAAAATCTACTGTTTTTGTAATCATCAGTTGTTTAACATCTAATACCTTGGTTACTGGTATTGAAAAACATTATGTAGAAAATTAAGGTCACTTCATTGGGAATTGAGCTCCTCGAAGTACATTCTGGTAATCTGCGCTGGTGCTTGGACTTTAGAGATATGGATTCTCCTGCTATCTTGCTCCTGGGGGATAGCTACGGGAGGAGGAGTGCTGAAGGTGGAGGCTTTGTACTATGCCCTCTTTATGGAAGGAAGTCGAAAGCATTTATGGCTGCATCAGGCAGTACAAACACTGTGATTATATCATATTTGGTACACCCTTCTGTTTTCCTCTTTGTTAGTTGCTTATTTGCCTGTTACAAGTTGATGTATCGTCCTAATGTTGGCTATCTTTTAGACAAAAACTGCCAAGTCATCGATTGGATTATCTCTCTCCGTGGACAATTCACAGTCAATGACAGCTGCTGACTTTATAGCAAGGAGAGGTAAACATTGTATCTCCATTGATGAAGAATTTTACTTGTAATGTCATTTGTCAGGGATATTGAGTACTGCGTCCGTTCCGAATTATAAGATGTTTTGTATATTTCAATGTAGACTACATACGGACTGAAGTGAGTGAATAGACACTGAGATGCGTCTAGATACATACGATTTGAAAAAGCTAGAACATCTTATAATTTGGAATGGACTGATAGATTTTTAGGTGACTATGTCTGATGATGATGAGGCTGCACATACATTTACTTACTCCCTCCGTTTTTATTTACCCTGCGTTTTGGCATTAGTCAAAGTCAAGTTTTCTAAAGTTTGACCAAACATTTATGAAAAATATCAACATCCATAATTGTAAATTTATATAATATAAGAATACATTTCCGGATGATTCTAATAGTACTAATATTATATTTTAGATATTAATTGATTTTCCTAAGTTTTTAGTCAAACTTTGTAAAGTTTGACTTTGACTAAACCTAGAACTCAGAGTAATTGTGAACGAATGGAGTATATACAGCTTCAATGCATTATTCTCAGTCTCTACCAAGTTGCAGACTGGTCGATAAATTCACATTTATCTCACGCACTAGTTTCAAGTGTATCTGCGATGCCATCAAACCTACTATGCAACAAAGGAATAAAACTTACATTGATGTTCTCTATGTTGCTTGTGACTATCATCTCGTTTGATTTTCAATTTAGCTAATGAGGCAGTTGGAGCTGCTGAAACTCGACATGGAGAATGGTCAGTAATAAGATTACGTCCTGCTGCACATGGCACTGCTTGTATTGAGAGCTTGAGTTTGGGTGTTGGACCACGGGGAGGACTTGGAGAGCAGGGTGATTCTGTTTCTCGACAGCTCGTTCTTACAAATACATCACTTGTTGAAAGACGCCCTGAGAATTACGAGGTAGGCTTTTCCCCCCTCATTTTTGTATAAATCTTTCACACTGATACTTTTATAGTATACACTCATGGTGCAACTATCCTGCAATTGGCAATTCAACTTTCAAGAAATGGTAGTCTTGAGTACAAGGTCTAAGGGCACCTGCATCAACTGTGGATATGTTTCTGTTTCTTCTTAATGTTACAACTTCGGTATGTTAGGTCTCTTACTTGCTTGTACTGTATCTTATTTTTCCAGGCTACCATTGTCCGACCTCTCTCAGCAGTAAGTGCCCTTGTACGATTTGCAGAAGAGCCACAGATGTTTGCATTTGAATTCAATGATGGTTGCCCAATTCATGTAAGTATGCGATAATGGTTCTATGCGATACCAGGAACACATTCTAATTGTTGTCTGCTTCTCACTCAGGTATATGCAAGTACGTCCCGTGATAATTTAATTGCAACAGTTCTTGATGTTTTACAAACACAGGTATCTCTTCTTTGATCTTTCTCAACTTTGCACCACTTGATGTAACATGGAGTTGATATGCTGTTTTGTGTAGGCAGAAAATGATACCAGGTCTACACTGATATATTTCAGTATTCAGTTTTGTGGTGCTTACTGCTTAGCAAGTGTGAAGTGTCTCACATGCACTTTTAGCACATAAGTCTTTTCAACAAACAATAAAGAGATATCTCCTGGTTAGAATTTAGTTTGTGGTTCCAGTCACTATCTTCAGTTGTGCCTGAACAACTGTGCGGGGAGTACAGCTTCATATGTGTCTCCTCTATATGCCCAATATACAGCTTAGATGTTAGTAATTACTTAAGTGTAAACACCGAAGTGCTTGCTATGCACTAGAAGTGTGATGACTAAAACATCTGGATAAGTACCATATCTGGCCCCATCATAATTCGTTCACTTAATCTCACTACCATAGTGCAAATTTTCACATGTCTTATATGTAGCGAATAGTTGCTGATCACCTAATGTGGTATAGTGTTACATGATAGAAATTGCTCCAAGGACTGCATAATTACCTGCTACATATCAAAACAATTCAACTGGTGGCTCTGTTTTGTAATATTTTGATTGAACCTTCTTGTGACCATAACATGAATTTCTTCTACAGTTCCACTCCTCTAGTATATCAATGTCACACGCTTATAATGCATAGCATGATTCACGCTTCCTTTTTTATTAGTTGATGCTCATCTTGCATGTGTTTGTCTACTATGCTCACATCGATCTCTATGAGGTCTTACGATCATTTTTATTTAAAATTTTAATATCCTTGTTGCTTGCAGAGGCAGTGTGCAATTCCAGTGCTGCCAAGGTTGACTATGCCGGGTCATCGTATAGATCCACCTTGTGGGGCCTCCAATCTTCAGATACCCCATCATGCCGCTGTTGATATGGAAGCTGCTAACATGTACATAAAACATTTAGCCGCAGTTGCAAAAGAGGCTGTAGCTTCATCTGACACTATTCCTGGAGCAAAAATCAGATTATGGCGTAGAATAAGGGAATTTAATGCATGCATACCATATACTGGAGTACCCACCAATATTGAAGTGCCTGAGGTGGTCCTAATGGCTTTAATTAGTCTTCTTCCAGCCACACCACAAAACCTTCCTGCAGATGCTCCTCCTCTTCCACCTCCATCACCAAAAGCAGCAGCGACGATAATGGGTTTTGTTGCATGCTTACGAAGGCTACTTACATCAAGAAGTGTGTCATCACATGTGATGGCATTTCCAGTTGCCGTTGGGAGAATAATGGGTTTGCTTAGGAATGGCTCAGAGGGAGTGGCAGCTGAAGCTGCAGGGCTTGTGGCTATGCTAATTGGTGGTGGTCCTGGTGATACATCGATGTTGATGGATACAAGGGGAGAGTCCCATGCTACTTACATGCATGCTAAGTCTGTACTCTTTGCACAACCGATCTATGTTCCAGTCCTTGTTAGCAGATTGAAGCCATTATCTGTTTCACCATTACTTTCTCTGTCTGTTGTGGAAATCCTTGAGGCTATGCTTTGTGACCCCCATGGTGAAACAACCCAACATGCTACATTTGTTGAGTTATTACGTCAAGTTGCTGGTTTACGCCGTCGATTGTTTGCATTATTTGCACACCCTGCTGAAAGTGTAAGAGAGACAATTTCTGTTATTATGCGTACAATTGCCGAGGAAGATGCAATAGCAGCGGAGTCTATGCGCGATGCTGCCTTGAAGGATGGTGCGCTTCTTAGACATTTGCTAAATGCTTTCTTCTTCCCTGCTGGTGAGCGGCGTGATGTTAGTCGGCAGCTTGTTGCTCTGTGGGCTGATTCTTACCAACCCGCGTTGGATTTGCTGTCAAGAATACTTCCTCCTGGACTTGTTGCTTATCTTCATACGAGGTCAGATGAAGATTCTCAGAACCAGTATGATGAAGTACCACTAAGCAGAAGGCAGAGGCGAATACTTCAGCAGAGGAGGGCTCTTGGTGGTAAGAGTACGGAAACACCAGAACAAGGAATGCCTGCAAATAGTGTGGATGATGGAGATTTCTTCAGGCACACCAATGTGGGTCCTTATGGAGGAGCGGATGTCCAACAGAGACATGTCAGTCAGTACTCAACTGTCCACACCCCCTCTCCTGCTACAAGTGTTGACCCTTCTCGTGCAGTTCCACATGGTGCTTTACCTGAGGCTGTTCCTGAGAATCATCAACTTGGAATACCACAGCTGAATTCACACCCTTATTCGGTGGACTCCACTGCCAATGGTGACCTTATTGAGTCGTCACATTCAGATTTCTCAGTTCCTGCACAGGTTGTGGTGGAAAACACTCCTGTGGGATCTGGCAGGCTACTGTGTAACTGGTATGGATTTTGGAGAGCGTTCGGTCTAGATCACAACAGAGCAGATTTGATTTGGAATGAACGCACCAGACAAGAATTAAGGGAAGCATTGCAAGCTGAAGTTCATAACCTTGATGTTGAAAAAGAAAGAACAGATGATATTGTCCCCCGAAGTTCAGTCAGTGAGGATGATGGTAGTAGTGACACTTTACCGCGAATTTCCTGGAATTATGCTGAATTTTTGGTTAGCTACCCTAGCTTGTCGAAAGAAGTCTGTGTGGGGCAATATTACCTGCGGTTGCTGCTTGAAAGTGGAAGCAACTACCGAGCACAGGATTTTCCACTACGTGATCCTGTTGCTTTTTTTAGAGCTCTATACCATCGTTTCTTGTGCGATGCAGATATTGGTCTCACTGTGGATGGTGCAGTTCCTGATGAACTGGGCTCATCTGATGATTGGTGTGACATGGGAAGATTGGATGGCTTTGGTGGAGGTGGAGGTTCGTCAGTAAGAGATCTTTGCTCAAGGGCAATGGCTATAGTTTATGAACAACATTACAAAGTTATTGGGCCTTTTGATGGCACAGCACATATTACAGTTCTCTTAGACAGAACAGATGATAGGGCTTTAAGGCACCGATTGCTACTTCTGTTAAAGGTTGGTTGCGCTATACCATAACTTCCGCTTTAATTTGATTCCCCCACTCCCCCATTTCATCATCCGGTAAGATGACATAAGAATATAAGATACAGTAGATATGGAAACAACAATGAGCTTTGTTCACATGGATGTACTGGCAGTTATATATCAGTGTCATCCATAAATCCCTTTAGATACCTGTGGAACATAATTCTATACAATGTTATTGAAACCAATCATTAATATGTTTTTGCTGATGTGACTGATAAATTTTCCTTCTTTGTTTCCCCTGTATTTGTAGGCCTTCATGAATGATCTTTCAAATGTTGAAGCGTGTGTTCTTGTTGGAGGCTGTGTTTTGGCTGTTGATTTGTTAACTGTCGCTCATGAAGCATCTGAGCGGACAGCTATTCCTCTGCAGTCTAATCTCATCGCATCAACTGCATTTACGGAACCTTCGAAAGAGTGGATGTATATTGACAAAGATGGTACAAAAGTTGGCCCACTTGAAAAGGATGCTATTAGAAGGCTGTGGTCAAAGAAGTCAATTGATTGGACAACAAAATGTTGGGCTTCCAGTATGTCTGACTGGAAAAGACTACGTGACATCCGAGAGCTGCGTTGGGCACTTTCTGTTAGAACACCTGTTCTGACTTCTACTCAGGTATTCGGTCTGCAGCTTTGTGATCATGTGCACACGCACCCACATGTAATCTTTTCTAGTGTCGTTGACTCGTGATTTTTTTTGTTAACAGATTGGGGATGCTGCATTGTCTATATTGCATAGTATGGCATCTGCACATTCTGATCTTGACGATGCGGGCGAGATAGTTACCCCAACTCCTATGGTGAAACGTATACTGTCAAGTCCAAGATGCCTTCCTCATGTTGCTCAGGTGTTCTTTAGCCTCAAGTTTGTTGTGTTCATCATCAGCGGAAACTACTTTGTATTATCCTGCTTATAATATATCATACATGTGCATGACATGGGCTTTTATTCTGTTAAATACCACTAACATAACCCTTAGTTCACAACTGGATACATATAGGAACATCTGATAAACATAATTTAAGCAATAGTATGGCTGCTGAAGTAATAACAATCCCCTAAAAGTTCCATGAATTGTATGTCACTAGTTAACCTGTTAGCAACTTATCGCCGTTAACAATCTAACAGTTGTGTTTATGATAATCTGTTGTTGATACTAGTAAAACTCATACTTTATCTTGTGATAAATTGTAACTGATCAGTTATTCTGTTATTATGACTCATTTCTCACGCCTTCTGGAATAATTTTACCGGTCAAACACTGACCAAAAAGTCCCTTTTTCAAATTTTATAGGCCATCCTTACTGGGGAACCAAGCATTGTTGAAGTATCTGCCTCGTTGCTTAAGGCTATTGTCACAAGAAACCCCAAAGCTATGATTCGATTATATAGTACTGGCGCCTTCTACTTTGCATTGGCATACCCTGGTTCAAATCTCCTATCAATCGCACAACTTTTTTCAGCCACACATACTCATCAAGCCTTTCATGGTGGTGAAGAGGCAGCCGTATCTTCATCATTGCCTTTGGCAAAGCGTAGTGTACTAGGTGGCCTGCTTCCAGAATCATTGTTGTATGTCTTGGAACGCAGTGGCCCTTCTGCTTTTGCTGCCGCAATGGTGTCTGATTCTGACACACCAGAAATTATATGGACCCACAAGATGAGGGCAGAACATCTTATCCGTCAGGTACTTCATTGCTACTTTGAAGGCTTTTTTTTAAAAAAAATTATCTGCATTATAATCTCACTTCCAAATACTGTTGTGCATTCCATTTGAGTTTCAGGTTCTGCAGCATCTGGGCGATTTTTCTCAGAAATTGGCTCAACATTGCCATTCATTGTATGATTATGCTCCTATGCCACCTGTGACCTACCCGAATCTGAAGGATGAGATGTGGTGCCATCGTTACTACCTTCGGAACCTATGTGATGATATCAGGTTTCCCAACTGGCCCATTGTTGAACACGTAGAGTTCTTACAGTCATTACTGGCAATGTGGCGTGAAGAGCTAACTCGCCGTCCAATGGATTTGTCTGAAGAAGAAGCCTGCAAGATACTGGAGATTACTCTTGATGATCTTGTAATTGGTGAGAATGGTAGTAGCAAGAAGTCGTCTGAGTTAAATTTGGCCAATTTGGCAAAAAATATTGAAAACATTGATGAAGAGAAGCTTAAGCGCCAATATCGGAAGCTGGCAATAAAATATCATCCAGACAAGAACCCTGAGGGAAGAGAAAAGTTTGTTGCTGTACAAAAGGCTTACGAGCGATTGCAGGTACTTCATAGTTCCTATGTCCGTTCATACCATGCCACTTTTTTGCATGTTTGATTTGTTAGTTTAATTTAATGGGAGGCACGATAAATTTAAAGATAAAGGCCTTAGTCAAATGGAGTTTGGCATGCTTTTTTTTTCGAAATATGGTGTTAGGCATGCTATAACTGGATTATTTTTGGACTAATTTCCCGGGGAGGATAATCGCTAACAACGTAAAATGAGTAGTAAATCTTATGCTATCCTTTTAAAGGAAGAATATAAGGTGTTTATTTTTCCATCAGCTAAAGTTTTGTCGTGTTAAAGATCTCTAAATCTTTTCTATGGAAAAGCATTTCTTGAAGCCATTCTCCATGTTTTGCCTTTTTGTTTCTTATTCTATTAAAACTGCTCTGTCCCTTTTCATTTATCGGGGTAACAGTACGGTAAGCTTTCTTTTGTGTGTATCACAAATTGGAGCGAGGCAAAATGGAGCATGTGCAGAAATATTGAGTATTGTTAAGATTATGCACACATTGCTGATTATTGACATTGAGTCCTTTTAAGGATATTTACTGTGAATCTACTACTATCTATATATGTAGGCAAGTATGCAAGGATTGCAGGGACCACAGGTCTGGAGGCTTATACTGTTGCTTAAGGCACAGTGCATCTTGTACAAGAGATATGGACATGTCTTGGAACCTTTCAAATATGCTGGCTATCCTATGTTGCTAAATGCAGTTACTGTAGACAAGGATGATAGCAATTTCCTTTCATCTGATAGGGCCCCTCTTTTGATAGCCGCTTCAGAGCTAATTTGGCTGACGTAAGCTAAAATAAACTCAGTTTGGCTATTTTTATGTCTTTTTTCTGGGAACTGTTTAATTTAGTGGATATCCTTTTCCTCTTATTCTTCTCATACTCTGCCAGATGTGCATCATCATCATTAAATGGAGAAGAGCTTATACGAGACAGTGGTATCCCATTGTTGGCAACACTGCTTTCACGTTGCATGGGCATCGTTCAGCCCACAACTCCGGCACATGAACCAGCAGCAAGAATAGTCACCAACATAATGCACACATTCTCAGTGCTCAGCCAGTTTGAGTCAGGAAGACTTGAGATTCTTAAGTTTGGTGGCCTTGTCGAGGACATTGTGCACTGTACAGAACTTGAATTTGTTCCCTCAGCTGTGGATGCTGCTCTGCAGACAGCTGCTAATGTTTCAGTTTCATCTGAACTACAAAATGCTCTTCTAGCAGCTGGCTTTTTATGGTACTGCCCTGCCATCATTTTGCTATTACTATAATAACATGATCCCCCTCCCTCCTAATGGAAAAAAAGCTACATTAACATGGAGTTAGTACTGAATAAATTCTTCTGTACATATTACATTCGATTTCTTTTGGCTAAATCAAAATGGCATATGCATTGGCAAAAGAAAAGGTAGGAAAAATGCAAAGCTATATGAGTGACACATCCATTTCAAATGTATTTGCAGGTTTGTCTTGCCCTTACTGCTTCAATACGATTCGACAGCAGAGGAGAATGAGACAAATGAATCACATGGTGTTGGGGCAAGGGTGCAGATTGCCAAAAATCTTCATGCAATACATACAGCTCAAGCTTTGTCAAAGCTTTGTGGTCTTGGTGGTGACGGAATAGCAAGCCCATCTAACCTTCCTGCTTTCAATACACTAAGAGCACTTCTTACTCCCAGGCTTGCTGATATGCTGAGAAACTACCCACCCAAAGAGCTATTATCTAATCTGAATTCAAACTTGGAGTCACCAGAGGTAACAGGTTCTGTTTTCAATTGTATATTATCCTTATATGCCCTGTTTTCAATTGTATTATAATTATTCCCTGCCAGAACATTTGCCAGAATTTCGTTACTGAATGCATATCTTTTGTACATATGTATCTTGTACATCAGAGATTGTTGCACAGTAATCTACTACTGTTTAGTTGTATGTGTGGAGATGATTTTTAGCTTAAGAAAATTTCCTTCTTGCTGTAGATTATATGGAATTCTTCAACCAGAGGAGAGCTCCTCAAATTTGTAGATGAGCAGCGAACTAGTCAAGGTCCTGATGGTTCGTACGATTTGACAGAATCACAGTCTTTCACCTATCAAGCTTTGTCAAAAGAATTGAATGTTGGTGATGTCTACTTGAGGGTTTACAACAATCAGCCAGATTATGAAATAAGTGACCAGGAAGGCTTTTGCATTGCTCTGCTTCAGTTTATAGCAGGGTTAGTACAAAAGTGGAATTCCATAAATTCGGAGGAAAACATGATGCATGAACATGATTCGGTGATTGATACATCTACGGAAAATGGTGAAGCCAGTGACTCAGCCAATGAAGGAAGAGAGAATAATTTGAATGAAAAAGACAGCAAAGATGAAACTGGTGTAGACTGTGAAGTGATTATGAACCTCAGAAGTGGATTAACATCGCTTCAGGTACTCCTGTGGAACACATTTCTCAGTGTTTTGTGTACGCTGCACATGTTTTGACTTGTGTTTCATTCTTTCTTGCTGCAGAATCTTCTGACAAGTAATCCGGGCTTGGCTGCCGTTTTTGCTTCCAAGGAACGATTGACACCTCTCTTTGAATGCCTTGCGCTGCCTGTCCCTCCTGAAAGCAATATCCCACAAATTTGTTTAAGTGTTCTTTCTCTCTTGACAAAGCATGCTCCTTGTTTGGAGGCCATGGTTGCAGAAAGGACGAGTCTCATTTTGCTATTTCAGATACTCCACTGCAATCCTTCTTGCAGGGAGGGAGCACTTGCTGTGCTCTATTCTTTGGCAAGTAGACCAGAGTTGGCTTGGGCTGCTGCCAAGCATGGTGGTGTAGTGTACATTCTCGAACTTATCTTACCACTTCAAGGTGACGATCTCTACTTTCACATGTTTTTTTGCTATATTTAGATATTTGTATGAAGCTGGATATTGCCATTTCTGATATTAAAGTGTATTTTACATGTCTCACATTCTTCATGCTCTTGCTGTTATGCTGGTAATAGCTGTTGTTTTCACGCATAATAGTATGTTTAATTAATTGAATTTCTAATTGTAGTTGGAACTTCTTACCACTATAGTACACTGATCCACCACAAGTAAAGTTCCTTGTGTGTTTTATCATAGCACCTATTTTTAACTGCTTGACGTTCGCATTGATTTTTTCATGTTTACTCCCACTAGTTTAGAGATCTAATTGTGTGCAGCATATTACTCACTTCTTTTATATCATGTAGAGGAAATCCCTATGCAGCAAAGAGCTGCAGCTGCATCCTTATTGGGCAAACTTGCTGGGCAGCCAATGCATGGTCCTAGAGTGGCCATCACACTTGCTAGATTCTTGCCCGATGGTTTGGTTTCTGCAATTAGAGATGGACCTGGTGAAGCTGTCGTTTCGTCTCTTGAACAGACGACAGAAACTCCTGAACTTGTATGGACACCTGCAATGGCAGCTTCTCTTTCTGCGCAGCTGTCTACGATGGCGGCAGACCTCTATCAAGAGCAGATGAAAGGACGCCTTGTTGATTGGGATGTGCCGGAACAACCATCTGGACAACATGTAATGAAGGATGAACCACAGGTAGTGCTTCTTCTTTAATTATCCTGATATCTGCATTTAACATTGGCTTTGTTAATGTGTTATCATGCTGTGCAAATTTCAGGTTGGTGGAATTTATGTGAGACTCTTCCTAAAGGATCCCAAGTTTCCACTGAGAAACCCTAAAAGATTCCTTGAAGGGCTCCTAGATCAGTATGTTTCCTCAGTTGCTGCTACCCACTATGAAGCAAATGCTGTTGATCCAGAACTTCCTTTGCTGCTTTCTGCTGCACTTGTTTCCTTGTTGCGTGTTCACCCGGCACTTGCAGACCATGTTGGTTACCTAGGCTATGTTCCAAAGCTGGTTGCAGCTATGGCTTATGAGGGAAGAAGGGACACTATGGCATCCGGGCAGGACACAAGTAGATCGCAAGCAGAACCTATTGAGCATGAAAACTCTGATAGTGCCCCTGAGACCACCATGCAGACTCCACAAGAGCGGGTTCGCCTTAGTTGTTTGCGAGTACTACATCAGTTGGCGTCTAGCACAACTTGTGCTGAAGCTATGGCAGCAACGAGTGCAGGAACTCCTCAGGTATAGAATTATAACCTTATTTGTATTTGTTATAACTATTTTAGGGATATATATTGCATATTGAACTTTTTCGAGCATCTTTGCTGATGCATCAACATGCCCACTGATTTGATTTGATCTAAAGAATTTTTGTGACAAAGCTTGATAATACTAAATTCATTGTGAACCTTGGCATTTAAAGAAAATATGCCTGTGCAATCCTTTTCTTCCATGTTACAATTTTTCAGTAGCTATGGTATCTTGAAACAACAATAATAATTTACTACTTAAATTTGAAGCATGTTTGCCTTTATAGCATGGGAAGTATATTATTTTGCAGAACTTAATGGAGAGAAACCAAAAGAGCAAGTTCAATATGATTGACAGTATCACATATTTTCATGAATTTCATCTAAAGGCTCATCATGATGTTCTATTTGTTAACTGCCTTGCAGGTTGTTGCACTGCTTATGAAAGCAATTGGATGGCAAGGTGGAAGTATACTGGCGTTAGAGACACTAAAGCGTGTCGTTGGCGCTGGTAATCGCGCCAGAGAT
Organism: Lolium rigidum; assembly: GCF_022539505.1. Lineage (NCBI taxonomy): Eukaryota > Viridiplantae > Streptophyta > Magnoliopsida > Poales > Poaceae > Lolium > Lolium rigidum. The sequence continues at coordinate 172,196,720 of NC_061511.1, read as the reverse complement.
GCGCTTGTTGCACAGGGGTTAAAGTAAGCTGCTCCAACTTCCTACATAACTATCTATCTGTCTTTAAATCTAAAATAGAATATATCATTTTCCAAATATCTCAGCTGATTTTGTAAAGTTTGAAGTAGCCTTCAAAAACACTTTTCAATGCCTTTGGTACTGTACATTATTTAAACAACAGGCTTGCATAAACATGCAATGTTAAATGATGGTATAGTAATCTCCATAACATTTGCGTGTAGTGATTTATGTTGAAAAGCTTCGTAATCAGAACTTGTCGATTATAACTATTTTCTCTAACTGGAAAATTAGGTACTTTGCAGCATCTGCCTTTACCCCATTCTTCTGACATGAAAGAATTACAACATATGAATTTCTATTTTGTTCTCCTGATTAAACATGGAAAAACACCTTTTGTCTAGATATTAAACCATCATCATTGAGATGTTTTTTATGACAAGAAATCCTAACCAGGACCTACCACTACCGTCACCTATTTGCTTCATCTTGTTTTTTAACACGCAAAAGCTTTGTGTACCATTGCATTGAAAGTGTTTAGTACATCATGATCACAGGCAAACCGTGTTACCCCCAGTAAACAAGGGAACCACTCTCCGCAGTGGAGAACTGCTGTTTTCAGTGAACCGAGTTCTGTTTGAAGTCATGTTCAACTGTACAATAACTATTTTTTGGTATGTATTTTACTTTGAATCTTAACAGGGTTGGTCTTGTTGATGTGCTCCTTGGCATTCTCGACTGGCGAGCTGGTGGAAGGCAGGGACTCTGTAACCAAATGAAGTGGAATGAATCAGAGGCTTCAATTGGTCGTGTATTAGCAGTGGAGGTAAGCATCATCTTCTCGATAGCATTTTAGGTTAATCTTGCTATTGCACTGAGCAGTTACGTGCAATCAAGGTTTGGTCATATACAGTCTCTAGACAGCTGTTGCACACAATAAGGAGCTATATGATAGATGATGTCTATGCTTGCTTTGGGTACTGGGTTGCTTGAGTTTAGGGATGCCCTGAATAATTTGAACCTGAAAATTGGACAAACTTCAGTTCCTGTCATTGAGTCTTCAGAGCATTAATCTCATTACTCTTGACTCTTGAGTAGCTAAAACACTATATATAAGATATTTGATTCAGAAGAACCTGAAAGCTAATAATATGTTTCCTTGTGAAAAATGTTGGACCCTGTACAATAGGCTAAATACTGTAAGAGGGTGCATTTTGGTATTTATCTATTTTAAATTTCTGCATGCTTGATATATTTGATGTACTCATCTTTTGTTTCATCTAATCAGGTACTTCATGCTTTTGCAACGGAAGGAGCACATTGTTCTAAAGTTCGAGAAATCCTTAATGCTTCTGACGTGAGTCCACAAAACTCTGCGGTTCATATAATTAGATCATGAAAATTTGCACAGGTAGATTTTTGATGGACCAACTTACTAAGATTTCTTATTTGCAGGTATGGAGCGCTTACAAAGACCAGAAGCATGATCTGTTCCTTCCATCCAATGCACAGACTTCCGCTGCCGGAGTTGCAGGCCTCATCGAGAGCTCATCTTCAAGGCTCACCTATGCCCTCACGGCGGCGCCATCGCCTCAACCTGCCCTGGTCCGTCTACCGTCCTCGTCTCCTTCTCCACCGTCAGGTCCTGTAAATCATGTCAACCGGCGACATTCTTAGCGCACAAGTCGAAAAACACGTTAATCCCAGCTCCTTGACGACGGTGTGAACATTTTGGGGTTGGTAGCGCTTCAGGGCGACTGCAGGTGGCTGCAAGTACATAGCATGTACAGTTTTTCAATTACACAGGGGTTGGGTGTTGTGTGCGTTTCTTGTACATGTAAAAAGCATATGCTTTTCTTTTGTAACTTACATCTGTCCATAGAAAATATCCGAGATAGAAATGATTTTCGGGTTCATGGCTGCATGACATGCCAATACCTTGCCCTTTTTACGCGAGAGGAATGAGTTTCACTGTGTTCCTTTTTGCCTCTGTTAATGTCGAGCTTCTCCTCTGGGCAATAAATTTATGGGCCGGTTTATCGCTGAGTTAGTATATTTATACCCCGAGTCTGCATTTCTAAGCTTGCTAGATAGACATTCAACATTTCTCCTCGACCTCAATTCATACATGAGACAAAAAATGCAATAAATTTCTTTGACCGCAGTGTTCAAAGACTGGCAGGTTTTAGGAGGCTGAAATGTGAGGAAATTTCGTATTATTAATAAGAAAAAAAGTGCACCAGCCGGGAATCGAACCCGGGTCTGTACCGTGGCAGGGTACTATTCTACCACTAGACCACTGGTGCTTTGTGTCCACGTTTCGAACTTGTATTTAACAGACCATTAGTAGTTCATAAGCGCAAACCTCTTTATCTCATTTAGAGAGGACATACGGACGAACTCCTTTCCATCTTACTATAAAAAATGGTAATCCCAGTTCTATGAGGAAGACTCATAGTTTCACAAACTTGTAGCATGTAAAAATAAGAGCTGAAAACTGTGGGCTCCGTCTACAATTCCAGCTCGATGGAAAACAAATAGCTACAGTACAAATAATTAGGCGAGTATCGACATCGATCAGGTGCCTGCATGTGGAGGGCCAGTGCCGAACAGTAGGCCTGCCTTCTTGTCGCCACCGATGGCTGCCTGCCTGGCTGGTTCGTTAAGCCAGACGAGCGATAAGCCTAGAAGATGAAGAAAAGCCGCACGCTACTCGTGCCTCGTCGGATTTTTGCTAAACAACACAGGAAAAAACGCGCATCTCGCTTACGTCCCCACAGTTTCCGTCTCCTTTTTTTCCTTTTTTGTTTTTGCCGAGAGAGAGCAGCTATAGCTTTACGTGCTGCTTTGCCTCGCCTCTCCTTCCTTGCTAATCCTTCTTTTCGACCGGCGTTGCCGATGTTCGTGCGTGTGATGTTGAGGTCTACCCACCCAAATCACGTGTTCACACACTTCAATTTCTCTTCCTCCACGACCTTCTCATGGCCATGTTTTACAGCCTCGTGATTTTCCCCGAGTTTATGCAGAAAATGACACTCATCTTCTTTTACCTCAAGTGTCTCAAGCAAGAGACCACAAATGACCATTCTTGCACCAGGTGAAAATGCAAGCTTTTACACTGGTTGAGGGAGTGGATGCAACACCTGTCTTTTTAAGTCTTTATTGACGCAAATTTAGATTCTTATTTATACTTGAGGATCAAACATGGCGTTTGACTAAGATTAAAAAAAAAAAATCCCCAAGCTCATGCTTAAATGGATGTATGATCTTAGTTGGTGCAGAGGCCGGGATGTGTGGCGCGTCCATGGATTTCAACGGCCGTTGTTTGGGTCTTAGCAGCAGCGTTTGCTTAGGCCCCCGGTGTGGTATTGGCGCGGATGGTGACAACCAGGACAACTCAGCGAACTAGCGGCGACGGGCGGTGTGGTACAAGTGGGCCCAATCTAGGCCTACATAGCACCTGTTGCGTCTCGCCGTCTCCAACGATGACGACACCAGGAGGTGCTCATGGGCAAGGCCCGCAGCATGAGGACGCGCTAAGCATGGTGGTGGCCTCCTCCTTCGATGGATGTGGTCGGCCGGCTGTTTGTGGTGGATCTCATGATCCCACGTCTAGTCCTATCGGCGAGTTGGGGAGGCGCGGCTGCCGGTGAAAATCGAGCACCGACTCTGGTTATGACGGACAATGGCGGCGTATACACGATGTTACCTTGTTGAAGGCATCGCCGTTGCAGCCAACTTCTTCTCACTCGTGCTGCTCTTGGGAAACCTTAGATATGGACATCTCGGATGGATCGGACGATGGCGGTACTTTCAACGTCATTCTTTTTTTTTAGAAAAACAGGGGAGCCGAAGCCCCCGAGCTCCAATTTATTGAAAATGAAGCAGGGGATAACAAAGTAGCACGCGATGGTTACATCAAGCTTTTTGCAGCCCTAGCTATGTTCCTGCACTCTTTAAACATGTACTTTTGTTTCCATAATCCAGATGCAAAAGGGGGCATACACATTTTGCCAGATTACAATCAAACTGGAGAGTACCAGTTTGTATTTTCAATAAAGAAACGCTCCCGCTCTGCATCTGACTTCAAGCCGTCCAGGCAATCCGCAATAATTCCGCCCTTTTGATATTCAGCAACTGAAGATTCATATCCAGGAACCGAGATCTCGATTCTTTGTAGATTGGCCGCCACCTTCTCAGGATAAAAGTCGCACGATCCCAGACCACTAGCATGCTCGACCATTTCTTTCCCTGAAAACACATTTCATTGCGGGTCTTCCATAAGGAAACTAGGAGGCCACAATATTGTAAATAGGATCACCAGATAACCAAGCATCAAACAGAGCATCAATGCTACTAATATGACTACCAGGAAATACACACCCAAGCATCTTCCAAATCAAATTGGAAACAACACAATCAAAGAATAAATGATGAACCGATTCAATCTCAGAACAAAACATGCAAGTTTGGTCAGTCACAGGACGACGTTTTGCAAGATTATCCCTTGTTAGAATACGATTTTGTGACAAAAGCCACAAGAACATCTGTACACGTCCTGGGACCTGTACCTTCCAGATCGCAGCAAGATGTGGCACTTTAACCCCACCATCATTAACCCATCGATAAAAAGATTTAACAGAGTAAGAACCATTAGCCTCAAGGCGCCAGATAGGTTTATCCAAAGACTCCAAACGAGAGATTTTCGACAACAAATCACACAGCGCATGCCAACGCAGCATCATTGAGTCATTCTCCCTCATAGGGGCATTGTTTTTGGAGTAGTTGCTTGATAGTGGAGGCAAGAGGTGGAGCGGTGTGCATATCATCGTCGAGGACAACGATTCTCGATGGCTTGGCGCATCAGTGCCTCGATGACGGACGTGACATCATGGACTCGCGTAGCACGGGCGCCGTGGTGGCGTCGATGGGAGGCCTAACAAGGCGGTTCCATGGAGCCTCCATTGTTTGATGATGCGTAGGCGCAAGGTCAGGGCAAACAGCCATGACATAGCCACTCCCTTCATCATGCTTATAGGTGTTGTCACTCCCTTCATCATGCTTATAGGTGTTGCGATAGTTGTCGCTAATATGGTGGCTTCTGGTTGATTTTTATATTCTCTTTGTAAGACTGTTGCAGAGGCCCCGGGTTTGAACCTCCATTTGAGAAAAAAGGTGAAAACACAAGCTATAAAATGAAGAAAGAACCAAAATTTGGGGATCATTTCAGTTTTCAAGCGATCCTATCATATCATCCTGCTCTCACATTCATGCTAGTAAAGCCTCGTCGTCATGAATTTTTTACCCTGATTTCTGCAGAAAATCAGACTATGTTTCAATCATTCCATTTTCACAACAAAACAATACGAGCATTCTTGCACCAGATGAAAACACAAGCAATCAGATTTCGGAGCATATGACCCTTATTACCAGGTAAACAAACGCCAGAACCATTTCAGATTTCAAGCGATATCATTATCATCCTGCTCTCTTGGTGGGAGGCCAAGAAACAGTACATACAATCAGGCAGGAGGGGACGGGTACAACGAGCACTAGAGGAACCGATGGCAATCCATCTTGTCCTATATACAGTTTTCAATGTAAGACTACGCCGATCCATCATCGATCACAGGAGTCATAACATATCAGGGTATAATGAAATCGGGCGCTCGATTCTGCTAACACACTACTAGCAAAAACACAACATGACTGACGACGATGATGAGCAGCAAGCTCCAGCACCTGCTGCTAAGGATCATCATCCATCCTTCCTCCTAATGAAGAGACATTTTACAACATGGTGATGATCATCGTCTTCTTTCTCCATCTTCTGGATGGATGTCTGGCTTGGCTATAGCGGCGCCGGTAACTGATGACGACTGACGATGATCATACGGGGGTGAGTGAGTGACTTCCTCGCTACCTGGTGGATGGAGTTCGGTTTTACCGAATTGGCATTGCGGCGCCGGGCTCGGCGAGGCGGCCGTAGAGCGCGGCGTTGAGCTGGTCCTGGGAGTAGACCCGGGTGGCCATCTTCACGGCCACCTGCTGGATCATGATGTCCTTGACGACGGAGACGCTGGCGTGGTACACGTCCAGGTCGAGCTCCCGCAGCGCCGTCATGAGCTTGGCGGCCGGGTGGTTGCGCTTGTGGCACTGCACGCGGATCATGGCCTCCAGCCCCAGGATCTTGGCCTCGATCTCCACCGCGTGGCAGCGCGCCCCGGTGTCGTGCATCATTGCTGATGACGACGGCGGCGCGGCCGGCCGGGCGTCGCGCTCCTTCTTGAGCGCCTCGACCTGGGAGTGGAGCGTGTCCTTGTCGGACTCGAGCGCCGTCATCTTGCCGCGGAGCTCGTTGATGTAGGAGATGGCGTCGCCGAGCAGGGACGCCTTGTCCATCTTGGACACGTTGGGCACGACCGCGCGCAGCGCGTAGAAGCGCTGGTTGAGCTTCTCCCTGCGCTGCCGCTCCGCCTCGACGTGGTTGAGCGGCTCCTCGCGCCCGTTGGCGGGCTTCCGGCCGCGCTTGCGTGGCCGCTTCTCCTCGGGCGGCGGGACGACGCGGCTGCTCTCCACCTCGCGGACGGACGCCTCCAGGTCGGAGTGGTCGGACTCGGACTTGGCCGGCGCGCCCGTGCCCGTGGAGGGGCGCGTGGTGGTGGGCGCGGACGAGAAGGAGAGCATGCCGTCGTTGGCCGTGGCCGCCGGGTGGTGGTTGGTGTTGCTGGCGCGGGAGGTGGCCTCCATGGACCGCTTGGGGTTGTTCTTGACGTCGCTGGGAGGAGGGGCCGTGACGGTGGCCGTGTGCTGCGAGAAGAGGCTCCCGGGCGCGGTGGTGAGGCTGGCCGCGGCGGGCGGCGCCGGCGACGGGTTCCTCCGGCCCGTGCTGTCGGCCCCGAAGTTGAGGATCTCGCCCGACTCGGGCTTGAAGAAGGGCGGCGTCACCGCGACGGACGCGTTGGAGGCGAAGTCCGAGAAGTTGAGCTCCCGGCGGAAGGGCCCGCCCTGCTGGGCTTGCTGGTGCTGGAGCTGCAGCTGGTGCTGCTGCTGCAGGTGGAGCTGGTGTTGTTGCTGGAGCTGGTACTGGTTCTGGTTCTGGTTCTGGCGCGGTGGTGGAGGTTGCTGCTGCTGCTGGAGGTTCTCGGTGAGCGTGCTGGAGCTTCCGTTCTCGAAGTGGTGGATCTGAGACGACGGTTGTTGTGGAGGTTGCGGCGGCGGCTTGGAGACGGAGATCTCGACGGATGGCGGGGAGATGGAGGAGTCCTTGATGTCCCCGACGGGCGCGTCGGTGAGCCAGAGCACGGACGGATCCGTCTCCCCCTGGTCCACCACCACCGGCTGCTGCTGCTGCGGCGGGGGCGGCAGCGGCGCGACGGGCGGCCAGGAGGTTCCCCCCGAGCCAGCGCCTCCGCCGCCGCCGTTGAGGTTGAAGAGCGAGCGGATCCTGCCGATGCTATCGGCGGTCTGGAAGATGACGTCGGTGGCGCCGAGCTCGAGCACGCCGGAGCCGACGGGGAGGCAGACCATGGTGCGGAGGCCGAAGGCGTAGGCCTGCCTTGCGCGCTCGCAGGGCGCGCTGGCGAGCCCCGTGGCGATCCAGGTGGGCTGGCCCGCGTAGAGGGTCTGGCCGGGGATGCCGGAGCCGTTGGGGAAGGACTGCGTCATGGAGACGAGGAAGAACCACTCGGTGTCGGTGACCTCCTCCTCGACGGCCTCGTCGGTGGCGGCGGCCCCGCCGCCGGCGATGAGGGAGTTGAGCTCGCGGAGCACGCGCTTGCGGTGGTCCTGCTCGGCGGCGGAGGCCGGGGTGGGCTGGTGGCGGCGCTTGTCGGCGTCGTCGCAGCCCTTGTAGTAGCCGTCGCCCCAGCCGAGGAGCGAGGCGCCGGCGGTGGCGTCGGCGGAGGACTGCCAGAAGATGGCGTAGGTCCAGGTGTCGCGGGAGCCCTCGATGATGGCCTGCAGGCGCTGCTGCAGCGTGTCGTTGCTGAAGGCGGGCTGTTGCTGGGGGAGGGGGAGGGGGACGGCGGCGGGAGGGGGAGGGGTTGCGGCGGCGCCCCAGGGGAAGGCCGGCAGGTCGGCGGAGGCCATGAAGGCCTCCATCATGGAGGCGTTGTCGTCCGTCCACAGGTTCATCGTCCGGGGAAGAATGGATGGGGAGGGAGAGCAGGCGGAGAGGAGGAAAGGGAGGAGACGGGTGGGAAATGGATTGGTGGTGAGGGGAAGACGAGGCCCAAACTAGTAATTTCCGCGGGCTCGGGGTTTGGTCGCCGTCGCCGTCTCCGCCGATGCACGCTGCTTATTTTGTTGGCCAGGGGTAAATTCGGGACGAATGTGCTCTGCTGTTCCGGAGAGCAGTAACTTCCTTTCCTTTTTCTTCCGCGGGTAAATCTTTCCCTTTCCGTTGCATGCCCGAATTTAGGAGCACGAACCGCCGTGTTCGTAGCTGCCTACCTGCCCGCTTGGCAGTCACGGATTTAGCCTCCTCTCTGATTAGGGGTAGCCCCGCTTGTCAGTCGCCGTTACCATTCGATTATGTGGGAGTCTATCTGCTGTGTGAGTATATATTGCTACAGCCTCTTTCCCTCCCCTAATATATAGGACGATGGTGGAACGGCCGTGAATCGCTGGATTTCAATGGATAACCGATAAGGTTGATCACCATTGGATTTCTTTCTGTAAATGGCTGCATTGCGATAACCCACATTTACACCATCCTTATCAGGATCTTTTGCAGATTGTGCTGTGGTTATAGTATTTGGTAATAGTAAAACACCTTCCATTTCGCTCTAATCGTAATAAGATTATTACATAGCTACCAAATTTTCATATATTTTATTTCCTCTTTGTGAGCACCGCAATATTTTTTTTTGTAGCCAATGACGATACATTAGCTCATCCCGATAAAACTTAGAAATCTTCTCTCTATTTTACCAGGGACGGACGCCCGTTCAAACGACATTTCCACCTTCTCGGTGTCACTGGTGTGAAAATAGTGTACTTTCTATTGCGTCACGAAGCTAGTGGAGTGCGGCAAAAGTTGTCGGATTGCGGTGGAAGCGGTGTGGACGCTGCAGATCATGTGATCAATAGCTTTATTTCCGATAACGGGCGCACTATATTTGGATTTTATTAATGTGCATATATGGCATCCTTATCTTGCAGTGCTTTATCTTATCTTTTGTGAATATAGAAAGATCGTATTGTGTCCTTATTATAGTTTAGCCGATTGAATCGACATTTCAACCTTTCCCGGTGTCACTGGTGCGAAAAGACGGTACTTTCTATTGTGTCACGAAAGTGTGAGTGGCGCAAATTGTCGGATTGCAGTGGGAGCGGTGTGGACAATGGAAGATGCAGATCATGTGATCAATAGCTCTATTTCCGATAACGGGAGCACTATATTTGGATTTTTATTGATTTGCATATATGTCGTCCTTATCTCATCGTGGCTAATCTTATCTTTTGTGAATGTACGAACATCGCATTGTGTCCTTATTATTTAAAAATGGTAAATCACTATCCATTTTTTAACGATGATGATAATTTTGTATTGTTAATCTGATTTTGCATGCAAATTATTTCCTTTATTTTTTTGGTGGCATTGTGAATTTATGGTATTGAAATAGGCTTGGTTTAAAAAGTTCACCATTGTTCTCGAAAAAACAAAAGTTCCTAGGCTTGGAATCAAATGTTCAAGCTGGTACCATGCATACTCCTTGTAATGCAAGTAGGAGGAGGATTTGGCCGAAGCAAAACAACTACCATACGAGTTATTTTGTGGTTAAGTTGATGGTAGATGAGCTGGCTCCTCGGGAGTTAGCGCAACTGTTGGTGTTGGTGGCAATGGCAGAACGTGACAAGCAAACGAGGCAGGGCTAATTCATCGGTGACGAGATAGCATGGGCTAGTGAAGCAACATGTGTACAAATTTTAACCTTTGATGATTCAAATACCTTGGAAAAAACAAAAACAAAAAAGCACCTTGTGAAGTGTAGCTCGGAGCCGAAGACCCAAGACCCTTCGTCGACAGCAAGGATCCAAGCATAACCCCACCCTCCAAATGTTATCCTCTGGAATTTCTATGAAAATCATTCGATCTAAAGCGACCGATCATTCATTTGGCCTGTGATTTGTATGCCAGCCTAGTGTTCCAAAAGCAGGCCCTGAGAAAATTCATGTTACCTTGTTGGTGTGTATTTGTATAGAACACCGTTTATACATGGACAAGGAGATCACCATGCACGTTTATCTGCTGAATTAGCAAATACCACTGCCACTCGAAGGAATCCTCACGAAATGTTGCTATAGTTGAAAATAAAGAAAACGACTAGGATAAAAAGGCCGCACGGGGCAGCATGAGCTCAGCTCAAGTGAGGCTAGAGCACGAGCGAGTCGCACAACGCCGCCGGTACGGTCAGGCCGGCGCGTTGGACCGTTGACCTCCAATCATCCATCGCTCCGTCAGCACGGATAGGCTAGCTGCCTGCCTATGGAACCTGGATCCAGTAGAGCTGGCCCACGTGCAGCCAGCGGCTAACGGAACCGGGCCCACGCGGCAGACACAGCGACGACAAAGAAACAAACGAGTCCCTGTCGCGCCAACGTGACCCCTCCGATGGACGGATCGTTTAACACCTGCCGCAAATCCTGGCCGTCCGTTCTCACGTGTTTAGCGCGCGAGGCTCTCCCTTTTTCTTTTCTCTGCGTTTTCTTTTTAGCTTAGTTTAAGCGTGAATGTGATTTGCAGATCTTCGAGGCTACGATAAACAAGCGCGGTTGGTGGGTCGCTGTCGAGTCACCACCATTATCTAAACCTCGACTTTGATGCTAATCCTCAGTTAGCACAGCTGATAAAGAAGTGTTTTGGCTTGCTGGTGGTGCGTCTCGAGTGGTGGCGGTTTTGGATTCCCGTCTGGAAATGCTACACTCACCCCTCGCGTGCTCTGCCGGTTCTTTGGAGAATATGTGTGCGTGTTTTTTTAGTCTATTTTCCTGCTGGGAATAAAGTTTATTGTTTCTACATGTTTCCTTTAGAGAGAAAGCAGGTGTTTTGTGGCTGTGGATCGTGATTCATTGGAGCTTGAACTTGGAAGAAAAAGGAAATGATGCTAACTAATTCATGGATTTAGTGATTTAGTTAAGACTACTTTAAAGCTCAGTCACTTAAGTGTCCCAAAATAAATAATAGTTGGAGTTCACAACTATTGGAGTAGCCATGGCGAGTGTCGGAGCTTGATGGAGTTTGATGACGGGCCTAAACAGAACCGAGAGGCCGAGAAGATAAAGTGTGCTGAATATTTAGGTAATCTTTGCAATTCAATAGGGGATGGCATGCATGCCCTCCTTCACGATTTATAGATAGGGGCACACGTTTTCACTACAAACTTGAGCCTCTTTGATTTAAATGGTTCTCATGGGAAATGTTTAGTTTGAATGAGTTTCACATAAATTTATGAAAATTGTTTCATAGACAAATTTCCATGAGTGTGCCATTTGATTATCGGTAATGGAATCTTCCTTAATCTTGTTTGCACCATATTTGGAAGAGAAAGTTTAGTATACTGAAACATGTTGCTACATTCCTTTGTTTCCTATGTGTTGTATCAAACAAGACTGACGCTAAATGCTTTACTTGTGTATTATTTTGCATATTTCTTTGTGCTAGGAATCATGGGAATCAAATCTCTGGGCGATATGAATTTTTAGATTTTTCCTATATTGGTTATTAGGCGTGTAGGATTGTATCATATATGACTTTTTTCTTCTAAGCATTCCTATAAACAAAGCATCTTTGGACTGTGGGAGTTTTGTAGCATTCCAATCCTTTGGATACTTCTACTGTAGCTCACCTTCCAATCAAAATAATGGTGCTACCTATAATTCTATGCAACAATTCTATAAGAAATTGGACATCCACTCTAACATCTTTTTAGGACTCGGAAGCATAAGACAAAGCAGATTTTCATGTTATTTGATACTATCCAAATAACCATTCGTATGTTTTTTGCTTGTTTTACAATTGCATATTGCACCGGCAAATTTGATAGATTTCTCTATTTTTTTCTAATGTCACATTTCTCAAGCATGTGACCCAAAGAGGCCATATAAATATTGATTTTTTGCACCCGCCCAAACATCTTGAAAAGAATCATCCACTAGTACAAAGCAGGCCTTTACACAGGGCTAAAATGGTATGTTACACACGGTAAACCTTTCAATCACTATGCAAAGATGGACGATGCTCCTCTAGAACGCGCAGGGTTTGTAAACCGTGTGCGACTGGGTCTCTTATCACACATATTTTGTTTCCGCAAATCGTTTGCGATGTGAAGACCCATCACAAACGTTATTTCATAACATATCGTCTGTGTTTTTACTGATCGCAAATGACATGTATTGTTTCGTCATATGTGTTCTATTCTTTTGGCGCACGTATGAATTTAATCATTGGCCTCATACACCAAATCACACACTTGTATTAACAAAACCTTCTCAAGGATGTAGCAACCAAATAGAGTAAAACATGGATCTAACTCACTATATAATCTAATCTTGCCACCAAAAACATAGGTTCTTACAGTAGATCCAAGATATAAATAGAAGGTAAACATGCAAAAGCTAACAATGTAAACCTCTGGGAGGGCGAGGGCCCAATCTCGCACCGTTGTGGACAGAGTGGAGGTCGAGGATGGGTCCGCTTGACCGGAGGTATCAACGGCAGATCTAGCCTCCGAACGCGTGGATAGGCGCGACTCCACGGCCAACTGCCGCATGGGAGTACTGTGGTGATCCTGCATACCACTGCATGTTGTAGTATGCTAGTCGTTGATATAACATTCACGAAGTACCATTCCGCAAATATTACATCCCTCAGAGTAGTACAACAGAACATAGCAGGTCCATAACTTATTCATTTATTATTACAAGCATAATATACATATCATCTCGGAGCTCCTCTTGGGTCCTAAGAGGAATACTCCTGGGTTCGAGGCGAACCCAACTTAACTTACAATATAGAAGTTTCATTAAGTTATACATTTATTTCCTCGAGCAGCTAAGTACTAAGAGTTCGCACTGCTCGGCTAATACTACTACTCGGTGCTTCTAGGCTTGATCTCCTCCGGAAGCCTCCCCGGTTCCGTAGACTATGAGGTAGTCTATGCCTTCAATACCTCCAGAGAGGTCTGGTTCTTCATAGCCGATGATTTCGGCTCCTTCGAGGGTTGTCGTAGTCCTCCTCCGGACGATTCGGACAATCTAAGCAAGGGATTTAAGAGTGGGATGAGTACGAGCGTACTCAACAAGTTCATTATAGATAAGAGGTGTTTAATGCACTAGCTACGATATTAGACCAGAAAGTCTAACACCAATGCAGGTTTTGATAAACATTTCTTCAAGAGATTGCTTTTATTTCAAAGAGCTATGTCCGTCAGCCTTCACCGATTTACTAGAACTTCATGGAGTTCCTTTCCGGCAGCGTTCGCAGTTCCAAATCCCGGAACGAGGAGTGACGAGTCACGGTTCTTTACACTCTGCAGAGGTGTGTTGCTTTACCCATAAGAGATCTTAACCTTGGTGCCAACCGGGCAGCTTTCCCGTCCACACTTCCTTCGGTGTGAGGCCCGGTATAAGGTCTAGCCAATCATGTTCCTCCGCTACCTCGAACACCCACCCTTTGTTGCATGCCCCGACCACCGGGTCCACGCCGGTCCCATTATTCCCGTAGATTTCGGGGTGGACCCCGACCACGACGTCAATGCGGGGCTCTACCATACATTCCTACGCCGGTAGCCGCAACCCATCATAGACCGCAATACCGTGGGGACTTAAGGCTTCCCCAGCCCTACCGCTTGTTCTTCGGGCGACAAGTGTCTACGGACATTGCCGTGGGGACTTAAGGCTTCCCGACCTACCGCTCGCCCTCGACAGATACAAGTGTCTACGGTAAAGCGCATCCGTTGATGAACAAGAGGTGGAAACACTTTTGGCTACTCCGTCCCACTCCGGATCTTATGGTTAACACGGGTATTACGGCACAAGAATCACTGGACGACATTTGTTGTTTAATCCTAGATGGATATAAACCCTTGCGATGGAACCTCCACCATATCCACACAATCCATGGTTCCATTGCCCACCACATAGTCATATTCATAGTTATGAAAGTAGTGGTTTTGGTTTTTATGCAATAGTGATAATCATAGTACTTTGCAAGTAATTTGATAAAGATACTCAAATGACATGAGCAAGTGATGAACTTTCTCGAACACCGCAAAGTTTTGCGGTTGGATGGTGTGGACTGACCCTTGTCCTCCGGTTCTGAAAAATAGCATCATTGTCCGATAAGGGCAATGGTTAAAGAAGCAATTATGCATGATTCCGAGTTTTAGGGTTTGTTCCCCCCTTTCGATGACATTATTATTTCATGTAAGAGGTTAATACTAAGATTGATTTGGAGATACTCTATTTAAAGTAAAATTACAACCTTGAAATGTTGTCAAGGTGTTTTTTAAAGTCCAAAGACATTTTTGGACTTATTTTCATTATTGAAAATATTATGTGTGATTTAAATGATTATTTCAATCATCAAATTAAGATTTATTCTTAGTTGTCTTAAAAAATTCTCTTTGATATTTTATTTAGATAGAGAATTTTATGCTGATCAATTTTCATATTTTTAATTATTTTTTTAGAGCTTTGAATCATTTTCTATTAATTTTTAAAGTTTCTGGTTTATTTGAAAAGGTGAAATGTCATATTTACCCCTGGGCCCACCTGTCAGGGTGGCCCAGTGGGTTAACCCTAACCCGAGCCGCACTTGGGCTCGGTCGGCCCACTCGCCCCTTTCTTCCTCGCGTAGAACCCTAATCCCCCTTGTCCTCTCGCGACGTTGCGGTCGCCTCGCCGCCGCCGCATCAATCTGAGCGCCACCGGCCCTCCCCCCCCGGCGAGGTCGGTGCCAATCGAGCCGCCGCTCGACGGTGCACCTATGGGTCCGCGTTGATTTGGCTTTCGCCGCCGTTCCTGCTCGCCCCCAACCCTGCTGCGCCTCAAACGCCTGGATCCGTCAAGATCCGTCGTTCACCGGCGTCCCTGGCGCCGTGGCGCCGCCGTGATGAAGCTGGCGTTGCGGCGAGGTGGTGGCCTGGCCCGGCTTGGCCTGGCGCCGCCGTTAGCCCGGTGTGTGCCGCCGTGCCGCCAAGGTTGCGCGTCTCTGCTTCGCCTGTAAGTGGCTCCCTCTCTTTCTTCTCCCTCTACTACGCCTCCTAGCTGAGCTACGGCTGTCTCACTGCTGCTGCCTACATGTGCCATGGCTTCTAGCTAATGTGCTTGCTCTACTGTTATGCGTATGCTGCTTGCTGTGCTGCTACTGCCATGCTTGCCCTAGTCTATGCTCGTGTGCAAAGCTTACTGTGGCTTGTGCTTCCTTTGTTTCTAGTCTCTGCTCACCCTTGGGTTTACACCTGCTATAATCTGTCTTGATGCTCATCTGAGCATCACTAACCATTGGTGTTGCTTGCTGGCTTGTGCTGTGATATGCTCTGCCCCCTTAGTTCATTACTGTGAGTGATTCTTGCTGTTTAGCAAGAGAAAATGTTGTTTGTGTGGTGATTATTGAGTTCTGGCTCATGGTAGGCTTGGCCTTGCTTAATTGTTGACCATATACATCAATTCCTTGATGATATGCTTCTGGATACAATTATAAAATTGGTTTATGTGTTAGCCTGTGATGCAATTGTTGCTTAACTGTGGCTGCTTAATTTATATAATTCCTATGTGATGCCATTAATTGATTCTAGCATGCAGTGGCATGCCCTAGCAGGCTCTGATGATCAATTGATCACCACTTGCTTGTGGCTTACATGCTTACTCATTGCCTGTGCCCATCTGGTGCTCATCTTGGTGTCTGTGTGACACATGCACTTGTGCTAGTGAGTGTTAATGCTTGCTCAAGCATCATCTGATGCTTGCAGTGAGCCATTGGGTCACTGGCAAGATGTTAGTGCTTGGTTACTTGTATGTTTCATTTATCTGTAATTCCATGCTTGGCTAAATAGATAAATGATGTGAACTGTTTATCAGTAATGATCATCTTACAATTAATAAGATTGAGCTAGAGGGATGCCAATCAATTATTGGGAACCCTAGCTCCATTTGAACCCTTCCGGGTAATGATATACTCGCTTTGGTGTCTTTCTTGTGTGGCTAGGTAGTTGTTGTGACACTAGCAGGCTTTGTCTCGCTAGAAATGGTTGCTCCTACCCCGTTGGATGCTTCGTGCACTAATCCTGGTAGTCTTTCATAGGCTGCTAGGTTATTTGATGTTGAAATCATACTGGACAGATAACTGTCCAATAATCTGATGGCTTAGCTAGTTGTGTGTTGCTAGGTGAATCTGGGTAGCTAGATAGGGATTAGTTCCTTGCTGGATTTCCCTGGTTAAGTCACTTTTAATTCTATTGGCTTGATCAGTGTTCCCTTGGATCCATTCCTAATGGTTGTACCCTTATTTTGCTTGCATCATATGGCTGGTAGCCAAATGATGATACAAACAGGGTACCCACACCCTTTTTCTTGTGTGATTGATGCATATGCTTATTTATGAGCAAGACATATGCTTGCTCATGATGCTTTATGTATACCTCACTCCAGCTCCTAGAAATGGGGTGTTGGTGTAGAGGATGGCTTCTGGTTGCTTGGTTTGCTTTAAGGATGAGCTGGTGCTTGTCCTGCTCCTCCTTGTGAGCTTGTGAAGCTTGATTTGATTTTGTGGTGATTTTGGACAGGTTGAACAGCTCTGGCTGTTCTTGGTGTTCTTACCCTTTGGAGATTCTGCCGATAAGCTGCTAGGGTTTTTGGCTGTGAAAAGGTTTTATATGAACCTATGTTGGCTCGTCTGGTCGACAGCTTTGCCTGGCACCAATTTGGTGACTCTCCTGGTTGTGTGTGTGTGCTGTGGTACATGCACAGTGCCTTGTGAGCTACTAGGCTGTGTGTGTGTACCAGTACTAGGTATCTGGCTTGGTCCTTAGTCGTGAGATGATCAGCTCGGCAGAGCTGATCCATATCTTGCTCAATTTCAATTTTCTTCTAACCTGCCAAGTGGCAATGCCACTTGGCATAATCCTTTGCTTTGTTGTGTTTGTGTGCAGGGTATAAGTGAGCTGATCAAGATGATCCAGAAGATGATCAAGTCCAAGATCAAATGAAGACTACTTTGTAGTATTTAGGATAGATTCATTCCTTTGTAATCTTTCTTTTTATTTTCTTTTCTAATTTTTTTTCCAATTGGTGTAATGTGTTGTAATAATTCATATTACTATTCTGAATATTGTAAATGACATTGTATTGTGTGTGATTATCAATAAAGCTCCCATTTTCCTTAATGAGCTTTATATAATTGTTGTATTATTTATAATCTTGATTAATGATAATTGTTTATTAAATTATCTCAAGTTTGAATTATGTGATATCCATTTGATGTTTGAATTTGAAATTCGAATTCAAATTTGGTTTGAATTCAATCATACAACTTAATTTTGAATTCAATCATGCAACTTAAGTTTGTGATGCATCTTCTCTTCTCTCTTCTCAAAACCCTAATCTAGTTAAGTAAGAACAAGTTCATCGCACTCTCGAAACCCTAACCCTGTAGGATGTCGAGAGAGAAACATGTCCCTCTTCGATGCAGTTTTGTTTTAAAAGCGCGAAATTTCCCCGTAATTTACAATGCAATGCACATCCCTTTCTAAAATCTACCCTTCGATCGTCTCTAAACCTGGGACATTACAGCCTTTCCCCCTTAAAGAAAACTTCGTCCCGAAGTTGTGGTTGTAATACCTGAAGAGTTCGGGGTATGTTTTCCTTAGGTCTTCCTCCTTTTCCCGAGTGGCTTCCCTCTCGGGGTGATGCTTCCATTGTATCTTGCGGTATTTTATGGCTCGATTCCTGAGTTGTTTCCAGTTCTCCTCGAGAATCTTCGCTGGCTTCTCGATGTAGGTCAAGTCTGGTTGCAACTCGAGCTCTTCATGTGATACTGGCTCATCTGGGGTTTTCAAACACTTTCGGAGTTGTGACACATGGAATACATTGTGAACTTGGGATAACCTTCCCGGTAGTTCCAATTCAAAGGCTAACCCTCGGTTTTGACTCAGAATCTTGAAAGGTCCGATGTATCTAGGGCTTAACTTTCCCTTTACTCCAAATCTCTGAAGTCCTTTCATCGGGCTCACCTTAAGATATACCATGTCCCCAACTTGTGGCTCCCATGTCCTTCGCTTTTGATCGGCATAACTCTTCTGTCGGCTTTGGGCGATCTTGAGCCTATCTCTTATAATGTCAATAATTTGTTGCTTTTCCTTGACATAATCAGGATTGAACTCTTTGCTTGCTCCAGCTTCATACCAGCATATAGGTGATCTACACTTCCTTCCATACAGAGCTTCAAACGGTTCCATCTTGATGCTGCTTTGATAGCTATTATTGTATGAAAACTCTGCCAGTGGCAAGTGCTCCTCCCATGATCCTCCGAAGTCTAGGGCACAAGCCCTAAGCATATCCTCTAGGATCTGGTTAGTTCTCTCCGTTTGTCCACCTGTCTGGGGATGATAGGCGGTACTATAGTCCAACTTGGATCCTAAAGCTTCGTGTAGTTGCTTCCAAAATGCTGACGTGAACACGGATCCTCGATCCGACACGATCTTCTTGGGCACTCCATGTTTACTCACGATCTCTTTGATGTAAAGATCGATGAGTTTCTCTCCTTTATCCTGCTGATTTACCGCTAAGAAGTGTGCACTTTTTGTCAACCGGTCCACGATTACCCATATCATGTCCTTCTTTTTATTGGTCATGGGTAGTCCGGTGATGAAATCCATTCCTATCTCCTCCCATTTTCATTCTGGAATTGGTAAAGGTTGTAACTTTCCTACCGGACTCTGATGTTCAGCCTTCACTCTTTGGCAGGTATGGCATTCCGCCACGTATTGTGCTATCTCTCTTTTCATGTTGTTCCACCAGAATAGCTCCTTTAGATCCATGTACATCTGTTGACTGCCAAAACCCACCGGCGGGCAGCGGCCTTGTCAACACTGTAGAGCCGGGAAGAGCCTAGAGCTGCGGCTGGCTGAGACCCCTCCGAGCGACGGCCCGCAATGCTCTTCTCGGTCACACGCGGCGCTGCGAAGTGCAAGGGCGTGCCACCCGACCTATACCCGGTCGGAAGGTGATGAGGATGCCTCGCTTAGTTTCCCGCAGGGCATACATGTAAACGTTAAATACGAGCCTCGATCGGCTCTCGGGTAATCCCGTGAATCGGCTCAAAGAGCCGATCCACCCATGATCCGTACGGGGTGCACGAATACTTGGTGGTCCCGCTTGATCAAGATGAAGCTAATGAGATCTACGACGATTTAGGGTTTTCACCGCATAATCGGATCATCCTACTCCAGGTTGGGCCTTGCGGCCACGCACGGTGCTCGTAAGCCGATCCTAAACAAGGCCAAAAACCAACATGAAGTTGATCCTAGGAACATCCCGTTTAGGACTTGCGAACGCCACCCTACGTGCCACCGGATCCTCCCCCTTTGTAAGGCCTAACTATTGCAGATATTAAACTAATCCTTGTAGAACAAGGAGCAATCATAACGGATCAGATCTACTAAATAATGATCAAGCGGGTGCCGCCCCCACACCCGAGATAGGCGTGAGGGCGGCTAGATATGCAAGGGTTGCACTACGTAAGCATGCTTAAACGAAGAACAATGCTAACCCTAACACATCTAATGATAACTACGTTGCTCGCCATCAAAAGCGCTTCGATACGAGCAACGCATGAACAACGTGGCTTGTGCTGCCTAGATCGCAAGATGCGATCTAGGCAGCATGTCGCTTACCCGATAGAAACCCTCGAGACGAAGGAGTTGGCGATGCGCCGAGATTGGTTTGTTTTGGGGTTGAACGTGAGTTGTTGTTTATTCCATAAACCCTAGATACATATTTATAGTCCAGCGGACTCTCTA
The DNA here is from genome assembly GCF_022539505.1 of Lolium rigidum. NCBI lineage: Eukaryota > Viridiplantae > Streptophyta > Magnoliopsida > Poales > Poaceae > Lolium > Lolium rigidum. The sequence continues at coordinate 172,176,678 of NC_061511.1, read as the reverse complement.
ATGCGGGCGTGCACCAAACCGTGCATGAATAAGATTCTATCTCTAAACTAAGATACGATCTAATACGTTACGTATACACGGGCAACTAAGCCCAACTTGGTAAAAAGGCCGATCCACATACTTCTTCTATATATACTTCTTCACACCCATCTTCGATCGCGGCCCACCTCTGACTTGGTCAAATTCTGGTGATAACACATGCCCCCCTGGTTTTGGAAATGATATTTCCAAAATCATTACGTTTTCGTCGGGTCATGTCATGGCAGAAGCGTAACCATTGCAGCATTTTTCGTCGGGTCATGTCATGGCAGAAAGCGTAACCATTGCTCCGCACAATTTGACCGTTGTCTTTGAGTACTGCCTCCTCGAAAACTGCTGTGGCATTGAATTTTTTCACCGTGGCCCCCTTTATTTACCCGCTCTAAGCAGTTCGCCATTTCACCATCCTGCTCTGTTCGTGCCATTGGCACCCAAAAACCCCCAAACTCCCACAGCCATGTCTTCCTCTTCTTCTTCCTCCTCGTCGGTCTTCCACGACTCCTCCGAGCTTTCCTACGGGTCCTCCTCCTCCCGCGAGACGCCACCGGACATCCGCGCCCCAGAAGCATGGGACCTGGAAGACCATGCCTCCTCTGTCTGGTCCGAAGACGACCAGTCCCTGACCAGCGGGGATGAAGATCTTCGCTCCTCGCCGTCGGGGAACCGGAGTCGGAGAGCGAGGACGACCAGCTTCCCCGGGACGGCTGCCCCACCTCTCGAAGAAGAGGAAGAGGAAGACGATGACGACGACGACGACTCCCTCGAGGGTTACCCGCCGGCCGAAGCGCCTCCGCATGTGGTGGGACGACGACAGCGAGCCGACGATGAAGACGAAGACGAAGCTCCCGTAGAGGGTTACGGAAGCAGCGACGTAGGAACCCATCGGCAGTAGTGCCGATGAGAGTTCCGAGGACGACGACGAAGGAAGCGACGGCCCGTAGATTAAGATCTACTAGTATAGGCCTAGCAATAGTAGATTGGTCAATAGACCCTTCTTTTGTTCTCCCTTCCCGAGCAATCGGCTCTTTCTTTGTAAGAAATCCCCTTATCAATGAAGAAAATCCCTCAACTAATTTCGCTCCCTTGTCGATTGCCGAATGGAGTTGTCGTACAGGGAGCCGATGGAAAAATATCGGCTCATCTTGCTGTCTGAGGCCAAGCTGTTGTATAAACTTATTTCGCTAAAGTCGATATCAGCGTATCGGCTCTGTTTTCTGAAGTCGATGCCCGTGCATCGGCTGTACTTGCATACTGTTAATCTCCATACGTTTTCTCAAGTCGATGCCTGTGCATCGGCTCTGATGTATATATGGTTTTTTTTTTTTGTTACTGGCCGATTCTGAAATCGGCCCCCACATCTTACTGTCCATCATCCCACATGCTTGGGAAATATTTCTTGAGGTGTTGACCATTAACAGCCACGGGGAACTTTTCGCCGCTCAATTCCTCCAAGCATGTACGCATTACCCTTCAAGGCCCGGACCACTTTGTACGGGCCGTGCCAACTAGGAGACCATTTGCCATATGCCTTATCCCTCGGTTCCCAATGGCAACACAGCTTCCCACACAAGATCACCAACTTGGAACTCCTTTGGCCCGACCTTTTTGTTGTAGGCACGAGCCACCCCGGCTTTGTTCTCCTTAATCTTCTCCAACGACCAAAGCCCGAGTTCTCATTGCGTCCTCAATAGTGTCGCTCATCAAAGCCGCATACTCTTCACCTGTCGCATCATTCTCGAAACGTGACGCGTCTTGATCCAGCCGTAATTTCCCAAGGCAATACGGCCTCCTGTCCATAGACAAGCTGGTACGGCGAGGTCTTTATAGCTCCGTGGCACGACATGCGGTAGGCCCATAACGCTTCTGATAGCTTCTCGTGCCAATCCCGAGGGTTCTCGTCAATTTTCCTCTTGATCAGCTTGATCAGGCTTTGATTGGACGCCTGGCCTCGTCCGTTAGCTTGAGCATAGTATGGGGATGATCGGATCAGCTTAATCCCTACGTCATCACGTAACTTCCCGAATTCTTTAGAAGTGAAGACCGAACCTCCATCGGTCGTGATAGTCCGGGGGATTCCAAACCTATGAATGACGTGTTCTTTCACAAACTTGATCACGTCCTCTCGATGTTACTTTTTTCATAGGGACGGCCTCCACCCACTTGGTGAAGTAATCTGTGATAACCAAAATCCATTCATGTTTTTTACCCGATGCCGGATGGATTTTGCCGATCATATCCATGCCCCACCCCCGAAACGGCCAAGGCTTGATGATGGGGTTCATCGCCGATGCCGGCACCATCCGAATTTTTCCAAACATCCGACATGCTTGGCACCCCCGTAATAATTGAAGCAATCTTCAAGCATAGTGGGCCAATAAAACCCCGATCGCCCGATCAACCACTTCATCTTATGAGCCGACTGATGCGTTCCACAGGCGCCTTCATGCACCTCATGTAAGAGCCGATTGGACTCGGCCGGTCCTAGGCACTTGAGTAGCAACCCTTCTAATGTCCCGTAGAACATATCGTCTCCTATAAGGACATACTTCATGGCTCGTACCTCACCCGCTTAGGTGCCCCCGAGCCGAATCTTTCAAATAATCGAAGATCTCGGCTCTCCAATCATTCTGTTCCGGAATTGTATCCGAACTTCCGCTCCGTCGGCTATATCTATGTAGCCTGACGCCATTTGTGCGAGATTGTTGGCATCAGTATTCCGGGACCTTGGGATCCAATTGAAGTTGATGTACCGGAACTGTATCATCAACTCACGGCATTCCACCCAATATGGGAACAGCGATTCACTTTCGCAATTATATTCTTCCGTGAGCTGGTTAATCACCAACTTTGAGTCTCCGAAGAGCTCTACAGCCTTCAGCTCCAGCCTTCCAATAACAATTCCATTCCTTTACGTATTGCCTCATATTCCGCTACGTTGTTGGTGCAAGGGGTAGATAATCCGATGGAGAAGGAGTATTCCGCCCCCGAGGCGATACGAGCGGAATGCCGATGCCGCAACCATCGTCACAAACCGATCCATCGAAGAACATAGCCCATGCACGAATGGATAGTGCTGCTATATTGGTGCTGATCCGTTCAGCGATGAGATCGGCTAACGCTTGGCCCTTAACTGCCTTCGCAGGCTGGTACCGGAGATCAAATTCTGACAGCGCAAGCATCCATTTACCGAGTCGGCCTTTCAAAACAGGGGCCGACAACATGTGTTTGACGACGTTCGATTTACAGATGACGATGATCTCCGCCGTCAGAAGGATGTGATGAAGCTTGGTGCGGTGAAGAATAAGCAGAGGCAAAGTTTCTCGACCTCGGGGTATCTTGTCTCCGCGTCCGACATCCTTCCGCCGAGGTAGAAAACGACTCTTTCAACGCCGTCGCAAAGTTGCACCACCACCGAAGCGATGGACGTATCGCCCATCGACGGGTAGATGTAGAATGGCTCTGTCTTGCCGGGGCGGAACTAGCACGGCGGCGTTGTTAGATATCGCTTAATTTCATCAAACGCCTCGTTGTCGTTCCCCCCCCAGTGAAACTCGTCGTCAGACTTGGTCTTCACCAGCGCCATGAACGGCTCGATTCGTCCTGACAGGTTAGAGATGAACCGCCGGACGAAATTGATCTTGCCGATGAGGCGTTGAAGCTCCTTTTTCGTGGTAGGCGGCTGCATGGTACGCACCGCCTCCTGACTTTTCAGGCCGATCTCAATTCCCCGCTCATGAACCAGAAAACCTAAGAATTGACCAGCCAGTCACGCCAAAGGCACACTTCTTCGGATTCATTCTCAGCCCGAATTTCCGAGTCCGTTCTAGGACGCGCCGTAGATCGTCCAAGTGCCCCTCCATGGATACCGATTTGACCACCACGTCGTCGATATAGATCTCCACCAACTTGCCGATCAGATCATGAAATATATAATTCATGGCTCGCTGGTATGTTGCACCAGCATTCTTCAAACCAAAGGTCATGACTACGTACTCGAACAAGCCTACTGCCCTCGGTACTCTGAATGCGGTCTTGTGTATGTCCTCCGGGGCCATGAAAATCTGATTATAACCGGCGTTGCCATCCATGAAGCTCAACACCTTGTGGCCGCAGCGGCGTTTATCAATGTTTCCGCCACGGGCATCGGATATTCGTCCTTTGGGGTAGCTCGTTAAGATCTCGGAAATCGATGGCCACGCGCCATCGGCCGTCCTTCTTCTCCACCGGAACTATACCGGAGATCCACTCAAGCATACCCGCATGGCCCGATGAATCCGGCGGCCAACATTTTCTCAATCTCCTTCTTGACTTCTTCCGGAATCTCGGCCCTCATCCGACGTGCTCGTTGTTGGAACGGCCGAAATCCTTTCTTCGGGGGAGGCGATGCTCAATGATGCTCCTCGTCCAAACCAGCATCTCCGTGTAATCCCATGCAAAGCAATCCGGATATTCCTTCAACAGGGCTATCATCCGTCCCCCGAGCTGCGGATCTAACTTCTTGCCGATAAAAGTAGGTCGAGGCTTATCCCCAGGACCGATGTCAACTTCCTCTAGCTCATCGGCTGATGTGAACCCGTACTCCCGCCTTCCCGTCACCTGTGAGGTCGACAACGCATACTGGGAGAGCGGGCGATACGGATACAGCGGGCCGATTACTGGCGTCGGCTTCTACCTTGATCATCACCAGGATGTTTTGGCGGTGTCGGGGCCGATCACATGGAGCAGCCTCTTCCTTGTCTTTGCCACAAGAGCAGTTGCCCTCGCCTTTACCTTCATCAAGGGGGTGCCCCAGTTCTATCATGTTGATGTTGAACGGATGTCCTGGTTGGCACCTCCAGGGGTGAGTACCGTTAATCCCGTCAACGGCACGCGCCGGTGAATTATGCGCTCCTGGTGTCGCCGATGTGCGCGACAACGGCAAGCGGGGCTGGAGTAGCACTTTTCCTTGGTAGGTTCTGAGAGCTGACTCTAACAAAGAGTGCTGACTCTTCATGACCTCCCTGATCATCCGAACGGCGACATGCTCCAAAGTATTCACCAAGCTCTCGGAATGGAGGCGCAACGAGTGAGCCACCATGCCACCAATCTCGTGGCGTACGGCCCTGGTACGTTCTTCTGACGGGACAGATAGGTCCACTTCATCGAGTGCGCCTTCCGGTGAGAACTCCTTCCGCGTGACGCCATGCGGACGGGTTCTGCGATACGAGCCGATGAGGTCGGCTTCGAGGGTAGCCTTGATCTCGTTGTACTGCTTCTTGAGCTCGTCGAGCGGATCCTCGTAGGTGACCGGCGTGCCGTCCGCCATCTCGGATGTAGATGGCGATGTGGTTGATGTAGACGATTGTCCCACCGGCGTGCCGGAATGTGTTGACTCGCCAAAACCCACCGGCGGGCAGCGGCCTTGTCAACACCGTAGAGCCGGGAAGAGCCTAGAGCTGCGGCTGGCCGAGACCCCTCCGAGCGACGACCCGCAATGCTCTTCCGGTCACACGCGGCGTTGCGAAGTGCAAGGGCGTGCCACCTGACCTATACCGGTCGGGGAAGGTGATGAGGATGCCTCGCTTAGTTTCCTGCAGGGCATACATGTAAACGTTAAATACGAGCCTCGATCGGCTCTCGAGTAATCCCGTGAATCGGCTCAAAGAGCCGATCCACCCATGATCCGTACGGGGTGCACGAATACTTGGTGGTCCTGCTTGATCAAGATGAAGCTAATGAGATCTACGACGATTTAGGGTTTTCACCGCATAATCGGATCATCCTACTCCGAGTTGGGCCTTGCGGCCACGCACGGTGCTCGTAAGCCGATCCTAAACAAGGCCAAAAAACCAACATGAAGTTGATCCTAGGAACATCCCGTTTAGGACTTGCGAACGCCACCCTACGTGCCACCGGATCCTCCCCCTTTGTAAGGCCTAACTATTGCGGATATTAAACTAATCCTTGTAGAACAAGGAGCAATCATAACGGATCAGATCTACTAAATAATGATCAAGCGGGGTGCCGCCCCCACACCCGAGATAGGCGTGAGGGCGGCTAGATATGCAAGGGTTGCACTACGTAAGCATGCTTAAACGAAGAACAATGCTAACCCTAACACATCTAATGATAACTACGTTGCTCGCCATCAAAAGCGCTTCGATACGAGCAACGCATGAACAACGTGGGGCTTGTGCTGCCTAGATCGCAAGATGCGATCTAGGCAAGCATGTCGCTACCCGATAGAAACCCTCGAGACGAAGGAGTTGGCGATGCGCCGAGATTGGTTTGTTTTGGGGTTGAACGTGAGTTGTTGTTTATTCCATAAACCCTAGATACATATTTATAGTCCGGCGGACTCTCTAATGCGGGCGTGCACCAAACCGTGCATGAATAAGATTCTATCTCTAAACTAAGATACGATCTAATACGTTACAGATACACGGGCAACTAAGCCCAACTTGGTAAAAAGGCCGATCCACATACTTCTTCTATATATACTTCTTCACACCCATCTTCGATCGCGGCCCACCTCTGACTTGGTCAAATTCTGGTGATAACAACATCTTTGTACTTCCCGGATGTATGGAGTATGGTGTTTGATGGGCTTCCCGGAGTATTACTTCTTTGATTTCAGTAATATCCGGAACGCAAATCCTCTTCTGAAACCATAGTGATCCTGATTCTCCTCGGTGAAATTCTGATGGTCTACCTTCATCTATCCTTCTCATCTCCTCCACGATGAATGGGTCGTCCAACTGTCCCATCATTATCTCATTCTTCAGGTTGACATTTAGCTCATCGGCTACTTGTAAAGCCGATAGTCCGTCATGAGCTTCTTTCTCCCAAAGTTGTATTTGGGATTGGCTTATTTCCTTCCTCAACTCTGGTGATAACTCTTGTTCCACTCCTCCAGTGCTCTTCCTACTCAAGGCATCTGCTACAACATTAGCCTTTCCTGGAGTATAATTGATGGTCAAATCATAATCCTTTATCAGTTCAAGCCATCTTTTATGCCTCATGTTGAGTTCTTTACGAGTGAAGAAGTACTTGAGACTCTTGTGATCCGTATAGAGCTCACACTTGGCTCCATAGAGAAAATGCCTCCAAGTTTTTAGTGCAAATATAACTGCTTGCTAATTCTAAGTCATGTGTTGGATAATTCACTTCATGAGGTCCGAGTTGCCTTGATCCATAAGATATCACTTTCCGATCTTGCATAAGTACGCAACCCAATCCATGTTTGGATGCGTCACAGTACACGGTGTAATCCTTGCCAACTTCAGGAACTGCTAACACCGGTGCCGTGGTGAGTTTCTCTTTCAGAGTTTGAAAACTCTTTTCACACTCCTCTGACCACACAAATGGTGTGTTCTTCCTTAAAAACTTCGTCATTGGTCCTGCTATCTTGGAGAATCCTTCAATGAATCTCCGATAGTATCCTGCCATTCCTAGGAATCCTCGGATTTCCTTGACAGTCTTGGGTGCTTCCCATTCTAAAACTGCTGCTACCTTGCTCGGGTTAACAGCTATTCCATCTTTGCTAATGACATGACCAAGAAATTCCACTTGATCTAGCCAAAATTCACACTTGCTGAGTTTGGCATAGAGTTGATGTTCTCTTAGTGTTTGCAACACTAACCTCATATGTTCAACATGTTCTGCTTTGTCTTTGGAATAGATCAAGATATCATCAATGAATACGATGACAAACTTGTCTAGATATGGCATGAAAATCTTATTCATGAGATTCATGAAAATTGCTGGGGCATTGGTTAATCCAAAAGGCACTACAAGGTATTCATGATGTCCATACCTTGAGACAAAGGCTGTTTTCGGAACATCTTCCTTCTTGATCTTAATCTGATGATAACCGGATCTTAGATCAATTTTGGAGAAGACTCCCGCGCCTCTAACTTGATCGAATAGATCTTTGATGACCCACAAGTATAGGGGGTGTATCGTAGTATCTTCGATAAGTAAGAATGTAGATCCCAACGAGGAGCAGAAGGTGTTGACAAGCAGTTTCGATGAAGGATTCACTGTAAATGCTCACAGACAAGTATTCAGGGGGTTTGATGTAACGAGATGAATAAAGTACAAGTAAGTAAAATGCGAGAGAAATAATTGCAGCGAGTGGCCCAATCCTTTTTAGCACAAAGGACAAGCCGGTTTGTTTACTTATAATGACCAAACGTTCTTGAGGACACACGGGATTTTAGTCTAGTGCTTTCGCTACATACGAGCTGATTAATCTTCATTGTTTTGATAAGTGTTGTGTGAGTGAACCTATGCTAATGTACCGCCCTTCCTAGGACTAATACATACTTGTGATTATACCCCTTGCAAGCATCCGCAACTACAAGAAAGTAATTAAGATAAATCTAACCACAACCTTAAACTGCGAGATCCTGCGATCCCTCCCGCATCGATATACCAACGGGGCTCAGTGTTTCGTCACTCCGGCAACCCCGCAATTGGCAAACGAGTACAAGATGCATTCCCCTAGGCCCATAAATGGTGAAGTATCGTGTAGTCGACGTTCACACGACACCACTAGAAGAATAACACCACAACTTAAATATCATAACATTGAATATTACTCAACCATAATTCACTACTAACATTTAGACTTCACCCATGTCCTCAAGAACTAAACGAACTACTCACGAGACATCATATGGAACATGATCGGAGGTGATATGATAATGAATAACAATCTGAACATAAATCTTGGTTCAACGGTTTCACTCAATAGCATCAATAACAAGTAGAAATCAACACCGGGAGAGTTTCCCCTATCAAACAATCAAGATCAAACCCAAATTGCTACAGCGGTGACGAGGTGCTGCGGTGGAGACGGCGGTGATGATGATGAAGATGATGGTGATGGTGATGGAGATGATGTCCAGCTCGATGGCGGTGACGATGGCGTCGATTTCCCCCTCCGGGAGGGAATTTCCCCGGCGGATTCGCCGGAGAGCTCTTTTCTCTCTGGTGTTCTCCGCCCCGCGAGAGGCGGCTGTGGCACTTCACGACGTACCCTCTGGAGCTTAGGTTTTCGGGACGAAGGGTTTCGCGAAGAAAAGGAGGCGAAAGGGGCTGTGGGGCCCCCACACCACAAGGTGGCGTGGCCAGGCCATGGGCCACGCCGGCCTGTGGTCTGGCCCCCCCTTGGGTCTTCTCGGCTCCCCCTTCTGGCTTTCTCCGTCATCTGGGAAAATAGGATTTTTGGTATAATTTCCTTCCACAGTTGATCTTCCGAAATATTGCATCCCGACGGTGCTTTTTCCAGCAGAATCCTGGCTCCGGTGCGCGATCTCCAAATAATCATGAAACATGCAAAATAGATGAAATAACATAAGTATTGTGTCCCAATATGAAATATATCAATGAATAACGACAAATTATGATATAAAATAGTGATGCAAATTGGACGTATCAACTCCCCCAAGCTTAGACTTCGCTTGTCCCCAAGCGAAACCGAACTCGGTAAACGGGACCACATGTTTATGGAGTGAAGAGTCGATAAATAAAATACGGACAAGAAGCATCATATTCATTCACACAAGACATTATAATAAACAACTTCCTCATATAACTCAACTTGAAACAAGTATAAGGTAATCACAAATAAAGGTGCATAAGAAATCATAATTGGTGATGGCAAACTTTGTTCTTGGTCAGAGAACAGTTAACAGATTATACTTATCTATTGAGCAGCGCTCTCGTATTAAAGCTTATGGTAAACTTGCATACTCAATCATATTAATCATTGATGACTTTCAAAGCTATATTCATTCAGGTAAAACTTGTACTAAACAAGAAAGAATAAAAGACATGATGAAGCAAATCACAATATAATAATTTGATCACAACAACTAAAATGCTTGCTTGAGATGGAGGGAAATAGGTTTACTGACTCAACATAAAGTAAAAGACATGCCCTTCGCAGAGGGAAGCAGGGATTAAATCATGTGCTAGAGATTTTTCAGTTTTGAAATCATATAAAGAGAATAAAAGTAAAGTTTCGAGAGGTGTTTGTCGTTGTCAACGACTGGTAGCGGGTACTCTAACCCCCTTGCCAAACAGACCTCTAAAGAGCGGCTCCCATGAAGGACGTTATCTCTACCAGCAAGGTAGATCATCCCTCTTCTCTTTGTTTACACATGTATTTTAGTTTATTTAAGGATGACACTCCCCCCAACCTTTGCTTACACAAGCCATGGCTAACCGAATCCTCGGGTGCCTTCCAACAATCTCATACCATGGAGGAGTGTCTATTGCAAAATTAAGTTGCTTACCGATGAATCGAGCAAAACACGTGAAGAGAATTATTAATGAAAGTTGATTAATTGGGGTCGGGAACCCCGTTGCCAGCTCTTATTGCAAAATTATAGGATAATTGGATGAAGCCACTAGTCCATTAGTGGAGGCTGCCTAACAAGACTGAAAGATAAAACACCACATACTTCCTCATGAGCTATAAAACATTTACACAAATAAGAAGTAATAAATTTTGAATTGTTTAAAGGTAGCACATGAAGTATTTACTTGGAATGGCAGTAAAATACCATGCGATAGGTAGATATGGTGGACACAAATGGCATAGGTTTGGGTTCAAGTTTGGATGCACGAGAAGTATTCCCTCTCAGTACAGGTCTTTGGCTAGCAAGGTTAAATAGAAAGCATAGGAGTTGAGGGAAACAAACAAATATACATGTGATAGAAACAATCATGCATCTTACTTGTAAGTACAAACAATCTTAACTTCATAATAATAAGCTATGAGCTAACAAGAAAGGAAGACAATGAAACAACTATATGTACTTCTCTTTTCTACTTAAACCTCAAGGTGTTGTTGCTATTGACCAATGCTAAGTTTGCCAAAACCAAATAGATTTACTCAATGCTCCCAAAGTGGTACCAATACTAAAATCAAGATCAATCATATAGTAGAAATTGCAAACTAAAATAAGGTGTGCAATATGTAGATGATAAGACTTCTCATTAATATTTCATAATGATAACTCACACCAAGGGATACATAGACAAACTAAAGGAGAGATACTTCCACACTGCAACCCATCTTATACGATAACCTCCCTACTCATGATATGACACTACTTGATAGTAAAAAGTAAAAGGTAGTGATGATGTGATATCGCAGCACTCCCCCAAGCTTGGAACAAACCAAGGGGATGCCAATACCGATGATGAATTACTCCTTTGGCGGTGGTGGTGATGAATTCCTCATGCGCTTCTTACAGATCTCCTTCGACTTCGACTTCTCGGCTTAGCAAATCTGCACTAAGTCTCGAAGAGATTCATTGTTATCCGAAATCGGCGGTGGCGACACGGTGACGGGCATCAAGTAATATTCTAGCATTCTACGGAGTCGGTAATTCTCCTCCCTGAGTATCTCCACTTCTCTTCTAAGAGCCCGGTATTGACCACAAAACTCATCGGTAGTCCGTAGAGCTTCTTCCAGCACAGGGAAAGAGTCGAGGCCAAGAGCAGGTGGTAAGGGTCCCTGCAAGTTATGAGAGAAATAACGTCGAGTATCGACGGATCCCACCAAGACTTGCTTACTCCCAACAGCCTTGTTGCTCTTGTTTTGACGACACCCTTTTCACTTCTTCCTTCGAAGGCCCTTTGCCTTTGTTGTCGGAGGCCATGGTGCTCCTAGATTGAAAATAGATCCTGGCGAAACAGCTCGAAACAAAACACGTCGAGAAAACGATATACGGACCTCCAGGGGTCCGGGGGATTATATAGTATTTTTTTTAGAACAAACGGAAAGTACCAGGTCGAACCAGAGTCGGAAAGGGGCGACGAGGCGGTGTCCTCATAGGGCGGCGCGACCAGGCTGGGGCCCGCGCCGGCCTATGGGGGCACGCCCTCGTGCGTCTCCTCCACTCCGTTTCGATCTCGTAATTTTTCATATTTTCCAAAAACAGCAAAAACATTGTTCGGAAAGTAAATCGCGAACTTTTTATTACCTGTACTCGTTACCTATTCAAAGTCGAGTTCGGCGGACTCGTCAATTTGTCCTTTGATGAAAGCCTCCGGTGTTTCCACTTGAATAATATCAACATCAACATTATAAGAATCACCCGAGATATAATGCTTGAGTCTTTGTCCATTCACCACTTGCGTAGCATTGCCTTGGAGAGAGCTAATTTTAATTGCTCCTGAACGATACACCTCCTCAACAACATATGGTCCTTCCCATTTCGAGAGTAATTTCCTTGCAAAGAATCTCGAGACGAGACCGATACAATAGGACTTTATCCCCAATATTAAACTCTCTTTTGATGATCCTTCTATCATGCCATTTCTTAACTTTCTCTTTAAAGAGTTTAGCATTTTCATAAGCTTCACTTCTCCATTCATCTAGAGAACTTAATTGCAGCAACCTCTTATTACCGGCTAGTTTAGGATCTTTATTTAGTTCTCTAACAGCCCAATAAGCTTTGTGCTCTAGTTCTAAAGGTAAATGACAAGCTTTTCCATAAACCATTTTATAAGGTGACATTCCCATGGGGTTTTTATAAGCAGCTCTATAAGCCCATAGTGCTTCCTTCAATTTACTAGCCCAATTCTTTCTAGATTTATTAACGGTCTTTCCCAAAATAGATTTAATCTCTCTATTTGATAATTCTACTTGACCACTAGTTTGAGGGTGATAAGCGGAAGCAATTCTATGATTAATACCATACCTAGCAAGAGTTTTTCTAAAACCTCCATGAATAAAATGAGAACCTCCATCAGTTATAATATATCTAGGAACTCCAAATCTAGGAAAAATAATATCTAAAAGCATTCTTAAAAAGGTCTCACCGTCAGCACTTTTTGTAGGTATGGCTTCCACCCATTTAGTAACATAATCAACAGCAACAAGTATATGAGTGTTACCTTCTGAAGACGGAAAAGGTCCCATGAAGTCAAATCCCCAACAATCAAATGGTTCAATAACAAGAGTATAATTCATAGGCATTTCATTGCGTCTGGAGATATTACCAACCCTTTGACATTCATCACAAGATAAAATAAACTTCCTTGCATCTTTGAAGAGAGTTGGCCAATAAAAACCTGATTGTAAAACCTTTTGCGCGGTTCTATCTCCGGCGTGATGTCCTCCATAAGCACTACCATGACATTTACTCAATATCTCTTGTTGTTCATATTCGGGAACACATCTTCGCAGAATACCATCCACTCCTTCTTTATATAAGTGTGGGTCATCCCAAAAATAATGCCTCGAGTCATAAAAGAATTTCCTCCTTTGCTGAGCTGAAAAGGTTGGAGGCAAGTACTTGGAAACAATAAAGTTAGCATAATCAGCATACCAAGGATCTGTCTCGCGAGCTCACCTTTATTACAGCCAATTGTTCATTTGGAAAACTATCATTAACAGGAACAGGATCATAAGCAATATTTTCCAATCTAGACAAATTATCAACGAACAGGATTATCAAGCACCTTTCCTATCTACAATATGTAAATCAAATTCTTGCAAAAGAAGTACCCATCTAATAAGCCTTGGCTTAGCATCTTTCTTTGTCATAAGGTATCTAATTGCAGCATGATCAGTATGAATCGTGACTTTTGAATCAACAATATAGGATCTAAACTTGTCACAAGCAAAGACTACAACTAATAATTCTTTTTCAGTTGTAGCATAATTTCTTTGAGCAGCATCAAGAGTTTTACTAGCATAATGAATAACATTCAGTTTTTTATCTACTCGCTGTCCAAGAACAGCGCCTACAAAGCAAAGTCACTAGCATCACACATAATTTCAAAAGGCAAATTCCAATCAGAGGTTCAACTACAGGAGCAGCTTGTTAAGGCTTTCTTTAGAGTTTCAAAAGCTTCCTTACAATCATCATCAAAAACAAAAGGTACATCTTTTTGAAGAAGATTAGTAAGAGGCTTTGAAATCTTGGAGAAATCTTTAATAAATCTCCTATAAAACCCAAGCATGACCAAGAACACTACGAATACCTTTGACATCCCTAGGATAGGGCATCTTCTCAATTGCTTCAACTTTAGCTCTATCAACTTCAATACCTCTCTCGGAAATTTTATGTCCCAATACAATTCCTTCATTAACCATAAAGTGGCATTTCTCCCAATTAAGAACAAGGTTAGTTTCTTCACATCTCTGCAAAACTTTATCAAGGTTTCGCAAGCAACTATCAAAAGAATTCCCATAGACGGAAAAATCATCCATGAATACTTCCACAATACTCTCACAAAAGCCATGAAAAATAGCAGACATGCATCTTTGAAAAGTAGCAGGAGCATTACATAAACCAAAAGGCATACGCCTATAAGCATAAGTTCCATAGGGACAAGTAAAAGTGGTTTTCTCTTGATCTTTAGTTTTAACACCAATTTGTGAAAACCCAGAATAACCATCAAGAAAGCAAAAATGAGTATTTTTAGACAACCTTTCTAGCATTTGATCAATAAATGGTAAAGGGTAATGATCTTTCTTAGTAACTTTATTAACTTTTCGAAAATCAATGCACATTCTATACCCTACAACTACTCTTTGAGGGATGAGCTCATCATTATCATTAGGCACAACAGTCATTCCTCCTTTCTTAGGAACGCAATGCACAGGACTAACCCATCTACTATCAGCAATAGAATATATAATACCAGCTTCAAGAAGTTTTAATACCTCATTCCTTACCACCTCCTTCATCTTCGGAATTAGGCGACGCTGATGTTCAACAACAGGCTTTGCATCATCTTCCATATTAATAGCATGTTGGCAAATAGAAGGAGAAATCCCCTTCAAATCATCAAGAGTGTAGCCAATAGCTCCTCGGTGTTTCTTCAATATTTCCAATAACCTTTCTTCCTCAATCTCTGAAAGCTTAGAACTAATAATAACAAGATATATTTTCTTATCATCAATATGAGCATATTTAAGATTATCAGGTAAAGGCTTTAAATCAAAAACAGGATCTTCCTTTGGTGGCGGTGTTGTACCCAAATCTTCCACCGGTAAATCATGCTTGAGAATAGGTTGGCGAAGAAATTTTTCTCAAGCTCATCTCTTTCTTTCCTAAAAACTTCACTCTCGCTATTCTCCAAATGTTGCTGCAAAGGATTATTAGGAACAAGAACAATAGATGCACACTGCTCCATTTTAAAATCATCACTAGGCAAATCAGCTTTATAAGGAGTTTTGGTAAATTTAGAGAAGTTAAACTCATAAGATTCACCAGAAAATTTAGTCAAAATTTTCTCTTTCTTGCAATCTATAATAGCTCCACAAGTATTTAGAAAAGGTCTACCAAAAATGATAGGACAATAATCACTAGCAAGCAGTAACCAAGTACCAAAAAGTCGACAGGATATTTAATCTTACCACATAGAACTTCCACATCTCGAACAATACCAATTGGAGAAATAGTTTCTCTATTAGCCAGCTGAATAACCACATCAATATCTTCAAGTTCACAAGAATCAATTTCGTGCATAATCTCCGTGTAAAGCTCATAAGGAATAGCACTAACACTTGCACCAATATCACATAAACCATAATAGCAATGATCACCAATTCTAACAGATAGCATAGGAACACTAACTTGTTTGGGTTTATTACGATGTGAAACAATATTAGAAGCGTCTTCACATAAAATAATATGACCATCCTCCACATTTTCAGTCACAAGATCTTTAACTATTGCAACAAGCAGGTTCAACTTTTATTTGTTCTTCGGGTTCTATAGGTTTCTTTTCACTTTTATGAACCGCACTATTTATAACGAGTACTCCTTCATTTTAGCAGGGAAAGGAGTTTTTTCAATATAAGCTTCGTGAATAACACGATCAACGGCTTTAACTACAACGCATTTATTAATAGATGAATCAATTTTATCTTTATACGGTTCATGATACTTATCAAAATTCTTCTTAGGCAATTCATAATGAGAGGCAAAAGCTTTATAAAGATTTGCAGCAACTTGAGAATCAAGACCATATGTAGCACTCATATTACGAAATTTATCAGCATCCATAAAAGCTTCAATGCATTTATAATCATAAATTATACCCGATTCTCTATCCTTGTCGTTCTCCCAACCTTCGCATTTTCTTGGATCCGATCAAGAAGGTCCCTTTTAAACTCTTCTTTGTTGCGTGTAAATGATCCAGAACAAGAAGTATCCAGCAAGGTCTTGTCTTGAAAAGAAAGTCTTGCATAGAAATTATCAATAATAACATTACCAGGAAGCTCATGAATGGGGCATTTGAGCATTAAAGACTTCAATCTCCCCAAGCTTGGGCAATACTTTCTCCATCATGAGGCCGGAAATTATATATGCGGTTACGATCTTTGTGAATTTCACTTGGACGATAGAATTTAGAATAAAATAAAGGCACAATGTCCTCCCAATCAAGAGAATCACCATTCTTCGACAATTTATACCAATGCGCCGCTTTACCGTACAGCGATATAGAGAATAGTTTCTTTCTAACTTCATTCATAGCAATACCTGCACATTTGAATAACCCGCATAATTCATGTAAAAATAGTAAATGATCACCAGGATGGACAGTTCCATCCCCTTCATAGCGGTTATCCATAACACGTTCAATAATTTGCATAGGTATTTTATATGGTATTACTTCCTCACCTGGCGCCTCATCCACTACCGTTGCAGTAGTAGTAGATTTCCCAAATAGAAATTGAAGGGAAGATCTCTCCATAATGACTTATAGCAACGAGCAGTAAATAAAATCAGCACAAACAAGTAAAGGTTTTCCTTACCAATTCTACTTACCAATAGCGCTTCACTCCCGGCAACGGCGCCGTAAAATAGTCTTGATGACCCACAAGTATAGGGGGTGTATCGTAGTATCTTTGATAATTAAGAATGTCGATCCCAACGAGGAGCAGAAGGTGTTGACAAGCAGCTTCGATGAAGGATTCACCGTAAATGCTCACGGACAAGTATTCGGGGGGTTTTGATGTAACAGTATGAATAAAGTACAAGTAAGTAAAATGCGAGAGAAATAATTGCAGCGAGTGGCCCAATCCTTTTTAGCACAAAGGACAAGCCGGTTTGTTTACTTATAATGACCAAACGTTCTTGAGGACACACGGGATTTTGGTCTAGTGCTTTCACTACATACAGCTGATTAATCTTCATTGTTTTGATAAGTGTTGTGTGGGTGAACCTATGCTAATGTACCGCCCTTCCTAGGACTAATACATACTTGTGATTATACCCCTTGCAAGCATCCGCAACTACAAGAAAGTAATTAAGATAAATCTAACCACAGCCTTTAAACTCGAGATCCTCGCGATCCCTCCCCGCATCGATATGCCAACGGGGCTCGTGTTTCGTCACTCCGGCAACCCCGCAATTGGCAAACGAGTACAAGATGCATTCCCCTAGGCCCATAAATGGTGAAGTATCGTGTAGTCGACGTTCACACGACACCACTAGAAGAATAACACCACAACTTAAATATCATAACATTGAATATTACTCAACCATAATTCACTACTAACATTTAGACTTCACCCATGTCCTCAAGAACTAAACGAACTACTCACGAGACATCATATGGAACATGATCAGAGGTGATATGATAATGAATAACAATCTGAACATAAATCTTGGTTCAACGGTTTCACTCAATAGCATCAATAACAAGTAGAAATCAACACCGGGAGAGTTTCCCCTATCAAACAATCAAGATCAAACCCAAATTGCTACAGCGGTGACGAGGTGCTGCGGTGGAGACGGCGGTGATGATGATGAAGATGATGGTGATGGTGATGGAGATGATGTCCAGCTCGATGGTGGTGACGATGGCGTCGATTTCCCCCTCCGGGAGGGAATTTCCCCGGCGGATTCCTGCCCGCTGGAGAGCTCTTTTCTCTCTGGTGTTCTCCGCCCCGCAGAGGCGGCTATGGCTCTTCGCGACGTACCCTCTGGAGCTTAGGTTTTCGGGACAAAGGGTTTCGCGAAGAAAAGGAGGCGAAAGGGGCTGTGGGGCCCCCACACCACAAGGTGGCGCGGCCGAGCCATGGGCCGCGCCGGCCTGTGGTCCGGCCCCACCTTGGGTCTTCTCGGCTCCCCCTTCCGGCTTTCTCCGTCATCCGGAAAAATAGGATTTTTGGTATAATTTCCTTCCACAGTTGATCTTACGAAATATTGCATCCCGACGGTGCTTTTTCCAAGCAGAATCCTGGCTCCGGTGCGCGATCTCCAAATAATCATGAAACATGCAAAATAGATGAAATAACATAAGTATTGTGTCCCAATATGAAATATATTAATGAATAACAGCAAATTATGATATAAAATAGTGATGCAAATTGGACGTATCAATCTTGTATTCTTGGAAGTGGGTACTTGTTCTTGATTGTGACATTGTTCAAATTCCTGTAGTCTCCGCACATCCTTCTACCTCCATCTCTTTTATCTACGAAGATCACAGGTCATCCCCATGGTGAAACACTTTCTTGTATGAATCCTTTTTGTTCCAAGTCATCCAATTGCTCCTTAAGTTCTTTCAACTCCTTAGGCCCCATTTTATATGGTGCTTTAGCAATCGGAGATGTTCCTGGAATTAGGTCGATAGTGAATTCTATCTCCCTATCTGGTGGCATTCCAGGTAATTCCTTAGGAAACACATCCTGGAATTCATTTACTACAGGTATATCCTCCAACTTCACCTCCTTCATGTTGTTCAGCTGTAGCTCAACTTCAATCTGTGTATGCTTGTCGCCTTGGTAGATCATTCTACTTACATCGGGGCTTTTCAAAGACACAGTCTTGTTCACACAGTCGATCAGTGCTCCATTAGCTTCTAACCAGTTCATACCAAGAATGAGATCAATGTCCTTCATCGGTAAAATGAACAGGTCTGCGTCGAACGCGCACTTATTGATCGTGATGACTTGTTTTTGTTTGGTATGGGTTACTACTATCGTTCCCCCGCGGAGAGTATGGTTATGGGTGTTTCTAACTTAGTGCAACTAATCCCATGTTTGATGATGAATTGCTGAGAAATGAATGATGTAGTTACACCAGTATCAAAAAGTACTTTGCCAGGATGAGTGAGTATCTGGAGTGTACCTATCACTGCCTGATCGGAGTTGACCACCTCCTCCAGACTGGTGCAGTTCAATTTGCCGAAGGGTTTCTTGTTCTTCCAGTTCCCTCCGGTGTTTCCTCCTCGACTACCTCCTCCTCCTGATTGACCTCCTCCAGTATTTCTCTTGGGGCAGTCCTTCAGCATGTGCCCCTCCTGGCGACAGCCAAAGCATATTATCCTTGGCTTCTTGCAATCCTTGGCAAAATGCCCTGGAAGTCCACAGCTTCGGCAAACCACTTGATTTGCAGTCTGAAACACTTGGTTCCTCCTGCTATTATAGTAGTAGTAGTAGTAGTAGTAGTAGTAGTAGTAGTTGTTGTTGTTGTTGTTGTTGTTGTTGTTGTACCTTGGCTTGAAACTCAAGTTGGTATTGGGCTTGTTACTGACAAACCTCTTAGGCTCAAACTTGGCCTTTTTCCTCTTCTCCTCTTGCAGCTGTTTGAAGTCATCTTCAAGAGTGATGGCTGCATCCACCAACTCTTGGAATTCCGTCGCTCTCATCATTCGGAGCTGTACCTTGAACTGGGGACTTAACCCCCGCAAGAACCTCTTCTTTTTCTTGTCCTCGGTGTTGACTTCTTCAACAGCGTACCGGGACAGCTTTGAGAATTCCCTGACATAAGTCAGGATGGCCTTATCCTTCTGCTCGAGACTTTCAAATTCTCGACGCTTCAGTTCCACAATACTTTCAGGGACATTGGATTCCCTGAACTTCCTCGCAAACTCCTCCCAGGTGAATACTTTTCCAGCCGGATAAACGGCTACGATATTGTCCCACCATGATGCGGCAGGTCCACACAACAAGTGTGTAGCATAACGGACCTTCTCCTGGTCGTTGCAACCAACAGTATTGAGCTTTCGCTCAGTGTCCATAAGCCAATCCTCCGCGTCCATTGGCTCGGGCGCGTATGCAAAAGATATAGGCTTAGTGTTCTGGAAGTCTGATAAAGTGACTCCCTGATTCTCGGGTCTCTCCACCCTGTTCTGTTGCAGCAGCTCCTGGAAGAATTTATTCTGCTGTTCCAACGTTACACGTTGTCTCTCTTCCACCATCTGCATGTACTGGACGAAATTCTGCTGCGTCATGGGTGGTGGTGGTGTTGGAAACTGATTCCTGGCTGCTTCGTCAGCCTCTTCCTTCTGTTTCGCCTCGCGCTCCATGCGTTGCGCTTCTGTCTCCTCTCCTACCGGTCCCGACATAACCCCCTAGTTATGCAACACAAGATGATACTCATAATTACTCCATGCGCAAGTTTTCTGAGCTCAACTTTGTGCACAGAACTAGTCACGCAATGGAAATCAAGAAGCAAATCCAAATCATACAAAACATATACCTTGTATATACATACTTAAGTGGTCTTATTACAATACTCAAGTCGATGTGAGTATGCAAACTCACTTATTAAAGTATATGTACAAATTTCTACAAATATTACACACTACAATACACGTGGTACTTGTGTATTGTAGTCTTGCTTCCCTTGGTGGTCTCTAGTCGATCTTCACTCCCGGTACATCCCAGGCTTCCATCCGGTCGAACATGTCGTCCTCCTGACAGAACCTGGAACATAAGGTCTCCCTGTCGGCTGGTAGTCGGAATCAGATGATGATCCTAGGGAGAAATCAGTGTTCACGAACTGGTCATTCAGTGCATCATAGTCCACCCATCGGGTGTACTCCCCTGTGACTCCACCATAGGTATCTCCAACATTTGTATCCGACTCAATCTGTATCGGATACCCTCCAACTTCTTCCCCATTACAAGGATAACTCTGGTTCTGAGTCGTAGCGTCCTCATTCATCTCCCCGTCATAATACACTGAAGTACTATGAGTTCCAGTATCAGATCCCCAACGCCAACCCGTGGAGTTTTCTATAGGAGTCTCGGAACGCTGATTGTTTCCGGATTCCTCTCCACCCTCATATCCTCTATAGGAACTACTAAAATAGTTCCCAGGTGTAACGGGTGTAGTTTCTCGTTCAGGGTGGTCAATACTAATATAGTCACCAGCTGAGTAAACTGGTGTGTGCACCTCATTCTCCATAGGTTCCTTCCCCTTGGTCTCCTCCTTGGGTTCAGTAAACTCCTCTAGCATTGTATCAATTGCTCCCGTCAAATGACGGTTCAACTGAAAGAACAATGATAGTAAGTTGCGGCTATTGTCCATGTATTTTGCAGCTTCTGCTGGTTTGCGTTTGGCATATTTGAAGTGGTTAAGCATGGGATCATCTTCCTCCTCCATATGAGGAATGTGTGTGAATTCGGAACCCATAAGCTCTTTCGTCTTATGCTCCCGAATATCGGTTATGGCTCTCATAACGGCTATATGGTAGGCTGTGTTGATAGTTCTGGCTTCACCTGCTGGCATTACTACACTCATTCCCAAAGATTCGCGAAGTCGTAGCCCTACCCTACACTTTGCCAATACAGTACCATCATAGTACATGTATTTCTTTACTTGGATCTGGGGATCACACCCAAATTCAAGTAACATGGCACGAATAATATCTGCGAGTCCTCCTTCATATTCACTCAGTGTGGAATCCATCACTTTCACGTTTCGTCCCGGACGTGAGCTTCCCATGGTTGGCTGTAGAAATAGAAAGAGTATAAGATTAGTAATAATGCATCATAATAGAGATAATAAAGAATTATCGCACTAAAAGATATGATTGTTGTATTCTCGATTGAATATACACCATATTTTTAGAGAATTCTTTACTAGTCCTATTTGACTCCTAACGTTCGGTCCCATTTACTAGGTTCCAACCTAAGGTCAAAGCTTTTGCTCTGATACCAACTGTGGTGACCCTGCATACCACTGCATGTTGTAGTATGCTAGTCGTTGATATAACATTCACGAAATATTACATCCCTCAGAGTAGTACAACAGAACATAGCAGGTCCATAACTCATTCATTTATTATTACAAGCATAATATACATATCATCTCGGAGCTCCTCTTGGGTCCTAAGAGGAATACTCCTGGGTTCGAGGCGAACCCAACTTAACTTACAATATAGAAGTTTCATTAAGTTATACATTTATTCCTCGAGCAACTAAGTACTAAGAGTTCGCACTGCTCGGCTAATACTACTACTCGGTACTTCTAGGCTTGATCTCCTCCGGAAGCCTCCCCGGTTCCGTAGACTATGAGGTAGTCTATGCCTTCAATACCTCCAGAGAGGTCCGGTTCTTCATAGCCGATGATTTCGGCTCCTTCAGGGTTGTCGTAGTACTCCTCCAGATGATTCAGACAATCTAAGCAAGGGATTTAAGAGTGGGATGAGTACGAGCGTACTCAACAAGTTCATTATAGATAAGAGGTGTTTAATGCACTAGCTACGATATTAGACCAGAAAGTCTAACACCAATGCAGGTTTTGATAAACATTTCTTCAAGAGATTGCTTTTATTTCAAAGAGCTATATCCGTCAGCCTTCACCAGTTTACTAGAACTTCAAGGAGTTCCTTTCCGGCAGCGTTCGCAGTTCCAAATCCCGGAACAGGGAGTGACATGTCACGGTTCTTTACACTCTGTAGAGGTGTGTTGCTTTACCCATAAGAGATCTTAACCTTGGTGCCAACCGGGCTGCTTTCCCGTCCACACTTCCTTCGGTGTGACGCCCGGTATAAGGTCTAGCCAATCATGTTCCTCCGCTACCTCGAACACCCACCCTTTGTTGCATGCCCCGACCCTGGGTCCACGCCGGTCCCATTATTCCCGTAGATTTCAGGGTGGACCCCGACCACGACGTCAATGCGGGGCTCTACCATACATTCCTACGCCGGTAGCTGCAACCCATCATAGACCGCAATACCGTGGGGACTTAAGGCTTCCCCAGCCTACCGCTTGTTCTTCGGGCGACAAGTGTCTACGGACATTGCCGTGGGGACTTAAGGCTTCCCCAGCCTACCGCTCGCCCCCGACAGATACAAGTGTCTACGGTAAAGCGCATCCGTTGATGAACAAGAGGTGGAAACACTTTTGGCTACTCCGTCCCACTCCGGATCTTATGGTTAACACGGGTATTACGGCACAAGAATCACTGGACGACATTTGTTATTTAATCCAAGATGGATATAAACCCTTGCAATGGAACCTCCACCATATCCACACAATCCATGGTTCCATTGCCCACCACATAGTCATATTCATAGTTATGAAAGTAGTGGTTTTGGTTTTTATGCAATAGTGATAATCATAGTACTTTGCAAGTAATTTGATAAAGATACTCAAATGACATGAGAAAGTGATGAACTTGCCTGAACACTGCAAAGTTTTGTAGTTGGATGGTGTGGACTGACCCTTGTCCTCTGGTTCTGAAAAATAGCATCATTGTCTGATAAGGGAAATGGTTAAAGAAGCAATTATGCATGATTCCAGTTTTAGGGTTTGTTTCCCCCTTCCGATGACATTATTATTTCATGTAAGAGGTTAATACTAAGATTGATTTGGAGATACTCTATTTAAAGTAAAATTACAACCTTGAAATGTTGTCAAGGTGTTTTTTAAAGTCCAAAGACATTTTTGGACTTATTTTCATTATTGAAAATATTATGTGTGATTTAAATGATTATTTCAATCATCAAATTAAGATTTATTCTTAGTTGTCTTAAAAAATTCTCTTTGATATTTTATTTAGATAGAGAATTTTATGCTGATCAATTTTCATATTTTTAATTATTTTTTTAGAGCTTTGAATCATTTTCTATTAATTTTCAAAGTTTCCGGTTTATTTGAAAAGGTGAAATGTCATATTTACCCCCGGGCCCACTGTCGGGGTGGCCCAGTGGGTTAACCCTAACCCGAGCCGCACTTGGGGTCGGTCGGCCCACTCGCCCCTTTCTTCCTCGCGTAGAACCCTAATCCCCCTTGCCCTCTCGCGACGTTGCGGTCGCCTCGCCGCCGCATCAATCCGACCGCCACCGGCCCTCCCCGCCGGCGAGGTCGGTGCCAATCGAGCCGCCGCTCGACGGCGCACCTTTGGGTCCGCGTCGATTTGGCTTTCGCCGCCGTTCCTGCTCGCCCCCAACCCTGCTGCGCCTCAAACGCCTGGATCCGTGAAGATCCGCCGTTCACCGGCGTCCCTGGCGCCGTGGCGCCGCCGTGATGAAGCTGGCGTTGCGGCGAGGTGGTGGCCTGGCCCGGCTTGGCCTGGCGCCGCCGTTAGCCCGGCGTGTGCCGCCGTGCCGCCAAGGTTGCGCGTCTCTGCTTCGCCTGTAAGTGGCTCCCTCTCTTTCTTCTCCCTCTACTACGCCTTGATACGTCTCCGACGTATCGATAATTTCTTGTGTTCCATGCCACATTATTGATGATATCTACATGTTTTATACACATTATATGTCATATTTATGCATTTTCTGGAACTAACCTATTAACAAGATGCCGAAGTGCCAGCTCTCGTTTTCTGCTGTTTTTGGTTTCGTAAATCCTAGTAACGAAATATTCTCGAATTGGACGAAATCAACGCCCAGGTTCCTATTTTGCCCGGAAGCATCCAGAACACACGAGAACCGCCAGAGAGGGGGCACAGGCCCACGAGACCATAGGCCGGCGCGGCCTGGGGGTGGCCCGCGCCCCCCTATGGTGTCGCCGCCTCGTTGACCCTCTGACGCCGCCTCTTCGCCTATAAGAAGCCCCTGGACCTAAAACCTCGATACGGAAAAACCACGGTACGAGAAACCTTCCCGCAGCCGCCGCCATCGCGAAGCCAAGATCCGGGGGACAGGAGTCTCCGTTCCGGCACGCCGCCGGACGGGGAAGTGCCCCGGAAGGCTCCTCCATCGACACCACCGCCATCTCCATCAACGCTGCTGTCTCCCATGAGGAGGGAGTAGTTCTCCATCGAGGCTCTGGGGCTGTACCGGTAGCTATGTGGTTCATCTCTCTCCTATGTACTTCAATACAATAATCTCATGAGCTGCCTTACATGATTGAGATTCATATGATGATGCTTGTAATCTAGATGTCATTATGCTAGTCAAGTGGGTTTTACTTATGTGATCTCCGGAGACTCCTTGTCCCACGTGTGTAAAGGTGACAATGTGTGCACCGTGTGGGTCTCTTAGGCTATATTTCACAGAATACTTATTCACCGTTATGAATGGCATAGTGAAGTGCTTATTTATATCTCTTTATGATTGCAATGTGTTTTGTATCACAATTTATCTATGTGCTACTCTAGTGATGTTATTAAAGTAGTTTATTCCTCCCGCACGGTGTAATGGTGACGAGTGTGTGCATCCGTGTTAGTACTTGGCGTAGGCTATGATTGTGATCTCTTGTAGATTATGAAGTTAACTATTGCTATGATGGTATTGATGTGATCTATTCCTCCTACATAGTGTGAAGGTGACAGTGTGCATGTTGTGTTAGTACTTGGTTTAGTCGTGTTGATCTGTCATGCACTCTAAGGTTATTTAAATATGAACATTGAATATTGTGGAGCTTGTTAACTCCGGCATTGAGGGTTCGTGTAATCCTACGCAATGGTGTTCATCATCCAACAAAAGAGTGTAGAGTATGCATTTATCTATTCTGTTATGTGATCAAAGTTGAGAGTGTCCACTAGTGAAAGTCTAATCCCTAGGCCTTGTTCCTAAATACCGCTATCGTTGCTTGTTTACTGTTTTACTCGCGTTACTACGCTACCATATTACCACCATCAACTACACGCCAGCAAGCTATTTTCACGGCGCCGTTACTACTCGCTCATATTCATTCATACCACCTGTATTTCACTATCTCTTCGCCGAACTAGTGCACCTATTAGGTGTGTTGGGGACACAAGAGACTTCTTGCTTTGTGGTTGCAGGGTTGCATGAGAGGGATATCTTTGACCTCTTCCTCCCTGCGATCGATAAACCTTGGGTGATCCACTTAAGGGAAACTTTCAGCTGTTCTACAAACCTCTGCTCTTGGAGGCCCAACACTGTCTACAAGAATAGAAGGTCCCGTAGACATCAAGCTATTTTCTGGCGCCGTTGCCGGGGAGGAAAGGTAAAAGGTACTCACACTCCGGATCTCGGCTACTAAGCTATTTTCGCCGTTGTAAGTACTCGAAGCTATTTCCTTTAGATCCTGCAATTGCATCTTTTTGTTTCTTGTTTACACTAGTTTGGCATAATGGACAAAAATGAGCTTCTTGTTCTATTTCCTGAGTTAAGACATGGATGGTTTGATCCGAAAATTAAAAAACCCATGGAACATATTAGCATGAATACTTTGAACACCATTGTTGCTAATGATATGGAAAATTCTAAGCTTGGGGAAGATGAGCATGATCTTTTTAGTCCCCCAAGCATTGAGGAGAAAATTTTCTTTGATGATACTTTGCCTCCTATTTATGATGATTATAATGATAGTGGTCTTTTGGTGCCACCTACTATGGAGAGTAAATTTTGTTGTGATTATACTATGCCTCCTATATTTAATGATGAGAATAATAATGATAGCTACTTTGTTGAATTTGCTCCCACTACAACTAATAAAATTGATTATGCTTATGTGGAGAGTAATAATTTTATGCATGAGACTCATGATAAGAATGCTTTATGTGATAGTTATATTGTTGAGTTTGCTCATGATGCTACTGAAAGTTATTATGAGAGAGGAAAATATGGTTGTAGAAATTTTCATGTTACTAAAATGCCTCTCTATGTGCTGAAATTTTTGAAGCTACACTTGTTCTATCTTCCTATGCTTGTTACTTTGCTCTTCATGAACTTGTTTATTTACAAGATTCCTATGCATAGGAAGCATGTTAGACTTAAATTTGTTTTGAATTTGCCTCTCGATGCTCTATTTTGCTTCAACTACTATTTCTTGCGAGTGCATCATTAAAACTGCTGAGCCCATCTTAACGGCTATAAAGAAAGAACTTCTTGGGAGATAACCCATGTGTTATTTTGCTACAGTACTTTGTTTTATATTTGTGTCTTGGAAGTTGTTTACTACTGTAGCAACCTCTCCTTATCTTAGTTTTGTGTTTTGTTGAGCCAAGTAAAGTCGTTGATAGAAAGGTTCATACTAGATTTGGATTACTGCGCAGAAACAGATTTCTTGCTGTCACGAATCTGGGCCTAATTCTCTGTAGGTAACTCAGAAAATTATGCCAATTTACGTGCGTGATCCTCAGATATGTACGCAACTTTCATTCAATTTGGGCATTTTCATTTGAGAAAGTCTGGTGCTTCAATAAAATCCATCTTTACTGATCGTTCCGTTTTGACAGATTCTGCCTTTTATTTCGCATTGCCCCTTTTGCTATGTTGGATGAATTTCTTTGATCCATTAATGTCCAGTAGCTTTATGCAATGTCCAGAAGTGTTAAGAATGATTGTGTCACCTCTTAACATGTTAATTTTTATTGTGCACTAACCCTCTAATGAGTTGTTTCGAGTTTGGTGTGGAGGAAGTTTTCAAGGATCAAGACAGGAGTATGATGCAATATGATCAAGGAGAGTGAAAGCTCTAAGCTTGGGGATGCCCCGGTGGTTCACCCCTGCATATTCTAAGAAGACTCAAGCGTCTAAGCTTGGGTATGCCCAAGGCATCCCCTTCTTCATCGACAAATTATCAGGTTCCTTCTCTTGAAACTATATTTTTATTCTGGTCACATCTTATGTACTTTACTTGGAGCGTCCGTGTGCTTTTGCTTTTGTTTTTGTTTGAATAAATGCTTGTGTGGGAGAGAGACACGCTCCGCTGGTTCGTATGAACACATGTGTTCTTAGCTTTTAATTTTCATGGCGAAGGTTGAAACTGCTTCGTTAATTGTTATATGGTTGGAATCGGAAAATGCTACATGTAGTAATTGGTAGAATGTCTTGAATAACTTGATACTTGGCAATTGTTGTGCTCATGTTTAAGCTCTTGCATCATATACTTTGCACCCATTAATGAAGAAATACATAGAGCTTGCTAAAATTTGGTTTGCATATTTGGTCTCTCTAAAGTCTAGATAATTTCTAGTATTGAGTTTTGAACAACAAGGAAGACGGTGTAGAGTCTTATAATGTTTACAATATGTCTTTTATGTGAGTTTTGCTGCACCGGTTCATCCTTGTGTTTGTTTCAAATAACCTTGCTATCCTAAACCTTGTATCGAGAGGGAATACTTCTCATGCATCCAAAATCCTTGAGCCAACCACTATGCCATTTGTGTCCACCATACCTACCTACTACATGGTATTTCTCCGCCATTCCAAAGTAAATTGCTTGAGTGCTACCTTTAAAATTTCCATCATTCGCCTTTACAATATATAGCTCATGGGACAAATAGCTTAAAAACTATTGTGGTATTGAATATGTACTTATGCACTTTATCTCTTATTAAGTTGCTTGTTGTGCGATAACCATGCTTCGGGGACGCCATCAACTATTCTTTGTTGAATATCATGTGAGTTGCTATGCATGTCCGTCTTGTCTGAAGTAAGAGAGATCTACCACCTTAATGGTTGGAGCATGCATATTGTTAGAGAAGAACATTGGGCCGCTAACTAAAGCCATGAATCATGGTGGAAGTTTCAGTTTTGGACATATATCCTCAATCTCATATGAGAACATTAACTGTTGCCACATGCTTATGCATTAAAGAGGAGTCCATTATCTGTTGTCCATGTTGTCTCGGTATGGATGTCTAAGTTGAGAATAATCAAAAGCGAGAAATCCAAAATGCGAGCTTTCTCCTTAGACCTTTGTACGAGCGGCATGGAGGTACCCCATTGTGACACTTGGTTAAAACATGTGTATTGCGATGATCCGGTAGTCCAAGCTAATTAGGACAAGGTGCGGGCACTATTAGTATACTATGCATGAGGCTTGCAACTTGTAAGATATAATTTACATGATACATATGCTTTATTACTACCGTTGACAAAATTGTTTCATGTTTTCAAAATAAAAGCTCTAGCACAAATATAGCAATCGATGCTTTCCTCTTTGAAGGACCTTTCTTTTACTATTATGTTGAGTCAGTTCACCTATTTCTCTCCACCTCAAGAAGCAAACACTTGTGTGAACTGTGCATTGATTCCTACATACTTGCATATTGCACTTGTTATATTGCTTTGCATTGACAATTATCCATGAGATATACATGTTACAAGTTGAAAGCAACCGCTGAAACTTAATCTTCCATTGTGTTGCTTCAATGTCTTTACTTTAAATTATTGCTTTATGAGTTAACTCTTATGCAAGACTTATTGATGCATGTCTTGAAAGTGCTATTCATGAAAAGTCATTGCTTTATGATTCAGCTTGTTTACTCATGTCATTACCATTGTTTTGATCGCTGCATTCATTACATATGTTTACAATATGATCAAGTTTATGATGGCATGTCACTCCGTAAATTATCTTTGTTTATCGTTTACTCGCTTCGGGACGAGCAGGAACTAAGCTTGGGGATGCTGATACGTCTCCGACGTATCGATAATTTCTTGTGTTCCATGCCACATTATTGATGATATCTACATGTTTTATACACATTATATGTCATATTTATGCATTTTCCGGAACTAACCTATTAACAAGATGCCGAAGTGCCAGTTCATGTTTTCTCGCTGTTTTTGGTTTCGTAAATCCTAGTAACGAAATATTCTCGGAATTGGACGAAATCAACGCCCGGGTTCCTATTTTGCCCGGAAGCATCCGGAACACACGAGAACCGCCAGAGAGGGGGCACAGGCCCACGGGACCATAGGCCGGCGCGGCCTGGGGGTGGCCCGCGCCCCCCTATGGTGTCGCCACCTCGTTGACCCTCTGACGCCGCCTCTTCGCCTATAAGAATCCCCTGGACCTAGAACCTCGATACGGAAAAGCCACGGTACGAGAAACCTTCCAGAGCCGCCGCCATCGCGAAGCCAAGATCTGGGGGACAGGAGTCTCTGTTCCGGCACGCCGCCGGGACGGGGAAGTGCCCCCGGAAGGCTCCTCCATCGACACCACCGCCATCTCCATCAACGCTGCTCGTCTCCCATGAGGAGGGAGTAGTTCCGCATCGAGGCTCGGGGCCGTACCGGTAGCTATGTGGTTCATCTCTCTCCTATGTACTTCAATACAATAATCTCATGAGCTGTCTTACATGATTGAGATTCATATGATGATGCTTGTAATCTAGATGTCATTATGCTAGTCAAGTGGGTTTTACTTATGTGATCTCCGGAGACTCCTTGTCCCACGTGTGTAAAGGTGACAGAGTGTGTGCACCGTGTGGGTCTCTTAGGCTATATTTCACGGAATACTTATTCACCGTTATGAATGGCATAGTGAAGTGCTTATTTATATCTCTTTATGATTGCAATGTGTTTTGTATCACAATTTATCTATGTGCTACTCTAGTGATGTTATTAAAGTAGTTTATTCCTCCCGCACGGTGTAATGGTGACAGGTGTGTGCATCCGTGTTAGTACTTGGCGTAGGCTATGATTGTGATCTCTTGTAGATTATGAAGTTAACTATTGCTATGATGGTATTGATGTGATCTATTCCTCCTACATAGTGTGAAGGTGACAGTGTGCATGCTGTGTTAGTACTTGGTTTAGTCGTGTTGATCTGTCATGCACTCTAAGGTTATTTAAATATGAACATTGAATATTGTGGAGCTTGTTAACTCCGGCATTGAGGGTTCGTGTAATCCTACGCAATGGTGTTCATCATCCAACAAAAGAGTGTAGAGTATGCATTTATCTATTCTGTTATGTGATCAAAGTTGAGAGTGTCCACTAGTGAAAGTCTAATCCCTAGGCCTTGTTCCTAAATATCGCTATCGCTGCTTGTTTATCGTTTCTACTGCGTTACTACTGCTACCATATTACCACCATCAACTACACGCCAACAAGCTATTTTCACGGCGCCGTTACTACTGCTCATATTCATTCATACCACCTGTATTTCACTATCTCTTCGCCGAACTAGTGCACCTATTAGGTGTGTTGGGGACACAAGAGACTTCTTGCTTTGTGGTTGCAGGGTTGCATGAGAGGGATATCTTTGACCTCTTCCTCCCTGAGATCGATAAACCTCGGGTGATTCACTTAAGGGAAAGTTGCTGCTGTTCTACAAACCTCTCCTCTTGGAGGCCCAACACTGTCTACAAGAATAGAAGCTCCCGTAGACATCACGCCTCCTAGCTGAGCTACGGCTGTCTCACTGCTGCTGCCTACATGTGCCATGACTTCTAGCTAATGTGCTTGCTCTACTGTTATGCGTATGCTGCTTGTTGTGCTGCTACTGCCATGCTTGCCCTAGTCTATGCTCGTGTGCAAAGCTTACTGTGGCTTGTGCTTCCTTTGTTTCTAGTCTCTGCTCACCCTTGGGTTTACACCTGCTATAATCTGTCTTGATGCTCATCTAAGCATCACTAACCATTGGTGTTGCTTGCTGGCTTGTGCTGTGATATGCTCTGCCCCCCTTAGTTCATTACTGTGAGTGATTCTTGCTGTTTAGCAAGAGAAAATGTTGTTTGTGTGGTGATTATTGAGTTCTGGCTCATGGTAGGCTTGGCCTTGCTTAATTGTTGACCATATACATCAATTCCTTGATGATATGCTTCCGGATACAATTATAAAATTGGTTTATGTGTTAGCCTGTGATGCAATTGTTGCTTAACTGTGGCTGCTTAATTTATATAATTCCTATGTGATGCCATTAATTGATTCTAGCATGCAGTGGCATGCCCTAGCAGGCTCTGGTGATCAATTGATCACCACTTGCTTGTGGCTTACATGCTTACTCATTGCCCGTGCCCATCCGGTGCTCATCTTGGTGTCCGTGTGACACATGCACTTGTGCTAGTGAGTGTTAATGCTTGCTCAAGCATCATCTGATGCTTGCAGAGTGAGCCATTGGGTCACTGGCAAGATGTTAGTGCTTGGTTACTTGTATGTTTCATTTATCTGTAATTCCATGCTTGGCTAAATAGATAAATGATGTGAACTGTTTATCAGTAATGATCATCTTACAATTAATAAGATTGAGCTAGAGGGATGCCAATCAATTATTGGGAACCCTAGCTCCATTTGAACCCTTCTGGGTAATGATATACTGCTTTGGTGTCTTTCTTGTGTGGCTAGGTAGTCTGTTGTGACACTAGCGAGGCTTTGTCTCGCTAGAAATGGTTGCTCGCTACCCTCGTTGGATGCTTCAGTGCACTAATCCTGGTAGTCTTTCATAGGCTGCTAGGTTATTTGATGTTGAAATCATACTTGGACGAGATAACTCGTCCAATAATCCGATGGCTTAGCTAGTTGTGTGTTGCTAGGTGAATTCGGGTAGCTAGATAGGGATTAGTTCCTTGCTTGGATTTCCCTGGTTAAGTCACTTTTAATTCTATTGGCTTGATCAGTGTTCCCTTGGATCCATTCCTAATGGTTGTACCCTTATTTTGCTTGCATCATATGGCTGGTAGCCAAATGATGATACAAACAGGGTACCCACACCCTTTTGCTTGTGTGATTGATGCATATGCTTATTTATGAGCAAGACATATGCTTGCTCATGATGCTTTATGTATACCTCACTCCAGCTCCTAGAAATGGGGTGTTGGTGTAGAGGATGGCTTCTGGTTGCTTGGTTTGCTTTAAGGATGAGCTGGTGCTTGTCCTGCTCCTCCTTGTGAGCTTGTGAAGCTTGATTTGATTCTGTGGTGATTTTGGACAGGTTGAACAGCTCTGGCTGTTCTTCCTGTTCTTGCTGTTCTTGGTGTTCTTACCCTTTGGAGATTCTGCCGATAAGCTGTTAGGGTTTCTGGCTGTGAAAAGGTTTTATATGAACCTATGTTGGCTCCTCTGGTTGACAGCTTTGCCTGGCACCAATTTGGTGACTCTCCTGGTTGTGTGTGTGTGCTGTGGTACATGCACAGTGCCTTGTGAGCTACTAGGCTGTGTGTGTGTACCAGTACTTGGTATCTGGCTTGGTCCTTAGCTGTGAGATGATCAGCTCGGCAGAGCTGATCCATATCTGCTCAATTTCAATTTTCTTCTAACCTGCCAAGTGGCAATGCCACTTGGCATAATCCTTTGCTTTGTTGTGTTTGTGTGCAGGGTATAAGTGAGCTGATCAAGGTGATCCAGAAGATGATCAAGTCCAAGATCAAATGAAGACTACTTTGTAGTATTTAGGATAGATTCATTCCTTTGTAATCTTTCTTTTTATTTTCTTTTATATTTTTCTTTCCAATTGGTGTAATGTGTTGTAATAATTCATATTACTATTCTGAATATTGTAAATGACATTGTATTGTGTGTGATTATTAATAAAGCTCCCATTTTCCTTAATGAGCTTTATATAATTGTTGTATTATTTATAATCTTGATTAATGATAATTGTTTATTAAATTATCTCAAGTTTGAATTATGTGATATCCATTTGATGTTTGAATTTGAAATTCAAATTCAAATTTGGTTTGAATTCGATCATACAACTTAATTTTGAATTCAATCATGCAACTTAAGTTTGTGATGCATCTTCTCTTCTCTCTTCTCAAAACCCTAATCTAGTTAAGTAAGAACAAGTTCATCGCACTCTCGAAACCCTAACCCTGTAGGATGTCGAGAGAGAAACCTGTCCCTCTTCGATGCAGTTTTGTTTTAAAAGCGCGAAATTTCCCCGTAATTTACAATGCAATGCACATCCCTTTCTAAAATCTACCCTTCGATCGTCTCTAAACCTGGGACATTACAAGTACATCGTTATTCTAGCGAGGAAGATCTATGGCTCGAAGCTTGCTTCCGCCTCGCCATATAGGTGCTTTTCGAGGGACTAGGTCATCCTAGTGGTTCTAAAGAAGGTGCGGCTATGATTTGTGGAGTGGAGTGAGACTAGATAAGGATGATGTTAGTCCTAATTTATGCAAGCTAGGTAGTGGCAAGAGGGTTACGACTATCCAACCAAACAGGCGCATATAACACATACGTTAAGGCAGAAAACTGATCGTTTGCGTTGTAGGATGATTGCACACAAAGAAAGCGACAATAGTCCAGGGTGAAATATGTTACAAAATAATTCTTTGTAGCTATCTCTATTTAAATTATTTCTAGTTTTTAGCCAAGGTGATGGTTTGTAGATCTATACTACTTTCACGTACATAAACTTGAAAGTGCTGAATAATTATACAATGCATAATCGTGTGTGATGTACCTATGTTGTGCTAACATTCTATATTACATATCACACGGTTATTTCGTAGGAATATGTGTGATGGACAACGTAGTGCTTACCTTCTCTAGGACATAACTTAGAGTTATGTTGTGAGATGTACAATGTAGTTCTACATTATAAAGAATTACATAAATGCATACATTTGAAACATTAAGAGAATGTTCATAATTCAGTCCAAATATGTAACTATATTACATAGAAGGATTAACGGTGAGTGTGGACTTTTGTAGGACAGGCTACACATAGCTCTTTTTTTTTTGAAAATTTCAAAAATGGCATTCTAAGTTTCAAAAAAATCTGACAAAAAATCTAGATGGAGGCAATGTTGAGTTCTATCATTGTGTAAATTTGAACCCCCAAATACCATATATTGGAGGCAGCAGAAAAATGACAAAATCTGACAGATTTTGAGATTGTGAGAGTTTGTACTATTCACTATTATAGATTTTAGAATTTTTCATTTTTTGCATAGCCTTGAATATAAGGTATTTCAAGTTGCAAATTTGCTCATGCTGGTAGAACACAAGATTGTCTACATCAAGATTTATTTTCAGATTTTTTTGAAACTTTAAATATTTTTTTGGAATTTTTCAAAAGACGAGCTACATGTAGCGCGAGCTACGCTTATCGTTTTCCGATCAACAGTCCATTACATCATCTATACATTGACCCGATCCCTAATGCTGTTGTAGCCGACTAGGCGTCAGTGTGTCCTAGCTATCTCGAAGCTGAGGCGAGTATTTGGGGCGGCATACTTGATATGATCAAAGTGCAATGGAAACTCAGACTAGTTGTCGTGTATGATGGTATTACGATCCTTCTTCACAAGCTCTGTCACAATGTAATGGTTGGACAGAGCATGTAAAGAAGGAGGATATTTGATCGTCGGGTTCGGTGTCATCCTCTGGAGGTCGCACGTCCCCCTAGTGGCTGCGATGCCGTAGTACTCGAGTCTCGACAGCAGCGCCGCAGAAGTTGATAGAATCATCGCAGGGAATTCCCTTAGGGCCTCTAGCATTGAATCAACATGTGCAATCTAGAAGACGAGGACCTCGCTAGCAATGCAGACCTGGAGGACGGCGGTGCACTGCCTCTCCTCTAGTGGAAGCTTATTCTGGCTACCTGGCTTCATGAGGGTATACTTGCAATCTAGCCGAACGCACTTGGTCGGAGGCATCAAGGTATTGCTCCTTCACCCGATGGATCCACTTCTCCACACCCGACAGATCCACTTCTCCACACTCTCTCTGGGGAAAGTGAAGGTCGCGTAGAAGGACATGTCCTACTCGTAGAAACTATACTATCTGGAGGGTGGCATGAACGCTATTGGAGTAGAGGCTTTGGTGTTCTTTGAATTTGTGCGCAAAAGTGTGGAAGAGATCGATCGATTGAGAGGAGAGAAGAGAGGCTAGGAGGAAGATCTTCTCGTAATCTTAGGATTTATAGTACTAGGATCCAACGTGAAAATGATACATTTGACCAGTGTGACCGAAGGCAAAGAGACTACACGTGTCAACGGAATACCAGGAGACAACCTCAGGAAAGCTCTACGCACGATTTTAAATTTGTTACCGTTTGAGATTGGTTGAAGAAAACAATACAAAAGCATTAAAGGAATTATTATCACAAAAAAATACATATGAGGTTTACCCCTCCAATCGTTTGTGGTAGTGGATAGTGGATGTATATGTTGACGCTTTCTGCGAAATCAACCTTTTGTGAATATAATGTTACGTCTCAAAAAGCATTTCCATGTGCATTGCACCCGTGCAGGGGCTACGAGGACTTTCGCAAACAGTTCAAAATATTGGGTGTTGATGTTGTTGGCATAGGGAAAAAACTTCCGTGTCCCACGGAAAGCCTTAAAAAGCCTGATCTATAATAGTGATAATTTCTATTTTGTTTGTTCCATAATTATTTTTCTGGTTTTAATTCAAATTTAAATTAAACCACAACAACAATTATAGAACAGTTTGGTATGGACAAGTTCGGGTGTTATCCATACATAATCCCTCCGTTGCATAATACATGAAATCGCAAGCTAGCATAGTTTCCACCTATTTGACGAATTTAGAATCTGCAAGACGAACTTGATCTTGTCACAAGGAATTGAGTGCTCGACGAGCGAGTTCACGAAGCATAATTAAGCAAGCATGGTTAAACAAACATTAATCGATCGATTGATTGGACTTAACGGCATGACGGACGGATGAGCCGGCCGGGAGGTGGAAGCTTCGCTGGTGGCGCGGAGCAGGAACACGTTTTGCTCGCGCGGTGCGTGCACGGCGCTCGTGGTTTCCTACCTTTTTCTTCTCTGAGATAGAAAATGTTTACGTTACTTTATGGCGGAGTGGCGTTGTCGTCACGTGCTCGAGGGCCCTTCACCATGTGGACACAGGCTGGAAGCCTGGAACACGCCTTCCTCCTTTCCCCGATTGTTTATCATTATCAGAAGAAATGATAATCGCCATGTTAAACCATGGACCCTACCGCCATCGCTAATCGCCAAGAAACATGCAAGTGGGTTGCGTGGGATGAGCTTTCGGAGAAGAAACGTGGAATGGTCGTTAGTGCTCGATCGAGATG
Source organism: Lolium rigidum (assembly GCF_022539505.1). NCBI lineage: Eukaryota > Viridiplantae > Streptophyta > Magnoliopsida > Poales > Poaceae > Lolium > Lolium rigidum. The sequence goes on along the minus strand of NC_061511.1, from coordinate 172,139,771 downwards.
ACGTTAAAACAGGGAGGACTAGTTGGGCTTTTATTCTCGACTCGATTCTTGGCTGTTGGATCGGAGGAATTTGATTGGCCAGATCGTGTCGACGGATAGATGCAACGAATTGAGACCCATTTTTCCGTGCTTCCTCCTTGTCATCACGATGAACATGTGCGAAATTATCACTGAGTGGTGTTGCTAGTCCGGCTCCATCATCATTTAGAAAAGGAAAAGAAATGTGGTGCCTGATTGGTGTTGGCCCACCCGATTTTGAGCTCCTGATAACGCGCGAGTGCTTCTAGTTAGTGGCACACTAGGTACTAAGGGCATGTGCTGATAAGATTGTCTTATCTTAATCCTGCCACGTAATCTAGATATAATAATAAAATATGATGTACAATGGATTATTTTTTAGTCTTACCTTTAGTAACGAGACATCTTAAATTTGTGGTGAGAGAGATTGTGATAAGCGATGATCTCTTAGTTAAGAGAAGGCAAAGTCTTTTTTTATCTTTCTCTTTCCTCAATCTCAGCGTTTATCCTACGTGGTACTGCTAAGATATCACCATTGTACATGCCCTAAGAGCATTTTCTGCCGATAGCATCCTAGGGATACCGATAACGGAAACTCAAAACTGATCTCGGATGCATATATATATATATATATCCGGTTTACATAAAATTTAATTTGAGAAGTCACACAATTTAGGAAAAATATTTCACGTGTGGAAGAGCACGTTCTATGTGCGTACCTAAAATTTCACATAAAACTGATTTTTTTTGTGCCTTGTGTATTTTTTTTTTGTTTTTTACACATGACATAAAACATGTAGGTTTTTGCTGAAACAACTTTGTGAGTATATAACACGTCAAAATATAGAACAGACATTTTTATACTATTTTTTGACATTTTTAAAATATGTCGCCGGTGGGGGTTGGCGTTAGGCTGCGGCGGTGCCTAGGGCGTGTGCGGTGTCTCCGGACAACGCAATCTGCGCTTGGTGTCTCCGACGGCAACTGTGGCCAGCCTGGGATGGTCGCCGACGTGGGGGTCCGACCTGAATAAAGGCGGCGGTCCTAGGGTCTCTCTTGGCGAAGATGAAGACCGACATGTGGTTTGCTCTTCTCGATCTGGCAGGAGTGTTGAGTTCCGGAAGGCACCGCCAGCAAATGTAACAGTGCTTTTTTGCCTGGAGTTTGCTGGATCGGTGGTATTCGGTCGTGCGCACCCATGCTTTTATTCTGACCGTTTGGTTCTGGAGGGAGCGACGCGAAGCTCTGGTCCGTGTTAGCATCAAGAGACATTTTGGTCCATGTGTAGGGATTCGTTGCATAGAAAACAAAAAAATTCCTACCGCGAGAACGCAATCCAAGCCAAGATGCAATATAGAAGATGGAAGCAACGAGGGGATGAACGAGACTCACCCTTGAAGATTTCCAAAGCCTACAAGATGAGGCTCTTGTTACTGCGGTAGACGATCACTTGCCGCTTTCAAAAGTGCGTAGAAGATCTTGACGGTGCCACAATCGGGCAGCACCTCCGTACTCGGTCACACGTTCGGTGTTGATGAAGACGACGTCCTTCTCCCCGTTCCAGCGGGCAGCGGAAGTAGTAGCTCCTCCTTGAATCCGGCAGCACGACGGCGTGGTGGCGGTGGCGATGGAGATCTCCGGCGGAGCTTCGCTAAGCGTTGCGGGAGAGGTGGAGGAGTGGGGCGGCTAGGATTTGGGGAGAGGGGGTGGCCGGCCACTTAGGGGTGCGGCCAAGCTATGGGCTTTGGTGTGGCCGCCCCCTCCCCTTGCCCCTCATTATATAGGTGGAACCCCCAAGTGTTGGACTACAAGTCTTCGAATAAGACCCCAACCCAAAACCTTCCATGTGTAGGGAAACCTACCCAAGGTGGGATTCCCACCTCAAGTGGGACTCCCACCCTTCCATGAGGGTGGCCGGCCACCCTTGGTGGAGTCCACTCGGGACTCCACCCCTCTAGGGTTGGCCGGCCATGGGAGGTGGAGTCCCTTCGGGACTCCGCATTCCAAAGTGATTTCTTCCGGACTTTTCTAGAACCTTCCATAAATGCACCGGATCATTTGCAAACTTATAAAATGACTTCCTATATATGAATCTTATTCTCCGGACCATTTCGGAAATCCTCGTGATGTCCGGGATCCCATCCGAGACTCCGAACAAAACTTCGAACTCCATTCCATATTCAAGTTCTACTAATACGACATCAAACCTTAAGTGTGTCACCATACGGTTCGCGAACTATGTAGACATGGTTGAGAACTAATAGGGCAAAGGTGTCCGATCTTTCGATGAGATGGGGATAATTCGATTTGTTGGTGGAGTTCGTGCTTGACGATCCGACTACACGTGCAAAGCTCGTGCGCCAATGCAATCGCTAGGACAATCTCCGGAAGTTACTGATCTTGCAGGAGCATGATCAGCCTGACCAGCAAGGGGTCTTCATTCCTACCTGAAATCGAGAACAAGTAAGAACTAAAGATGCAATTAGAATATTGCGAATAGAGATTAAAGCTTGATTGATAATGGTGGGATTCCGAATAGTCGGTCTTGTTCTGGGCGTTGGCCTCAAAAGAAGTACACGAAGTTGCAGCAATTGGCTAACTTTTAATCTAATCAAAATCCAAGTTCTAATGACGGCTACGGAGGGATATATATGGGGAAGTCAAGGGATTTTCGTCCAACCAGCTAGGGTTGGCCAAAAACACCCCTAAATGGGCCTTCCTCCACTTATATGGCCTCTTAAAATCCCCTAAAATACCTAATCCGAAAATACATGGGCCTGGCCCATTAAATAAGGTGACGCAACACCATAAATAACTCTTTGGACGAATTTTATGATGGAGTAACGTGTATAATTCATCCAAGCATCGCTTCACTATGGTGGCTTCAATGTTCTGAAATCCTCGCTTGCAACGCCATCCTGAATCCTTGCAGGTCTGCTGCCATCTCCATGCACGTTCCTAATCCAATGCTTGGCGTCCATGCTAGATCCATTCCTAAATAATATAAATACATTTGATTTAGGCAAGCATCAAATTCTCATATATATCGGGAAGGATTCCTAGTAACGAATGTACACGAGATGTGGTTGTAGGAGTATTGGTTGTATCTATCATAGAGATGTCCTCATCATCCTCCCCTACTTGAATTGAAGTCATCCTCGACGTAGTCTCATCTTTTTCACCAAAATATGCCTTCAAATCGGAGGTAATCATGTCCTCATCATCCTCCATTTCTTGAAAGAAAAGCCGTCCTCGGCGATGTTTATTCTGTAAACATGCTAACAAAAGAGACAAGGTATATGCATGGTATATGTATATGTCATCCGTTTTAACAGCTCTCTCATGTTTCCCATTTAATTTTGTACATATACCAGTATTGTAGTTGCTTAGAAAATCATTAGTCCCCATTACACATGTATCACAACTCAGTTTGCAGATATAAGTGAAGCACATATTGACTCCTTTCAAATTATAATGCTCATCATTAAACCATCCCAAAGTTGGTAAACCAAAATGTAAGGTCTCAAATCTACTAGCCAGACCATGTTGAATTAAACAATTTTGTAGCAGGTTATTTGGCATAGAATGAATACCAACATTGGAGGTCATATCAAAATGAGAAAGCATATACACAAATTCAGTTTTATTGGAACTATAAGAATCATCACACATGATGCAAATCCTATGTACCATAAAAATATTGGTGCTGACATACTCCCCAACCAAATGAAAAATAACATCAGGGGTGTAGACACTCTTTAAACAAGGAAGTTCATCAATTTGATGTCTAGCATGTGACAAAGATATAGGTGGATCCATCACAACAGAAAACAAAGAATTAGCATGAGAAATCTTAGCCAACACTTCATTGTTCATAACCAGTTTTATATGATCCATACCAGACTCATCTTTCAAGTCACAAGGTGCATTATCAGGAGCAAGAATTTTAGTTTGTGCACTCATAGATATGGAAGAATTAACTTGTACAGTAGGTGTACTCAACATAGTTGGTATATCATTTACACAGGTTCCTAACACATGGTCATCATTGGAAACAAAATTCTCCGTTGGTACACTCATATCAATAGAGGAACGAAAAACAACACATGGTACACACAAATCTGTAGGGTTTTCATAACTAGAGTCAACCAAAAGATTGCTAGTCATATCAATGATAATTTCAGTGGTATGATCACATGGTACTTGCAAATCAGTAGTATGATCCTCTAATATAGGCGGTGTGGCCAAATCATCAGCGAACTCAACACATTGTATATTAATATCAACATTGCATTCATCAATCTCATATGGAGGGATAAAATCAGTACCTTCATTTTTACCTTGTGACTCCAACGTAGAAGATGTTCGCAACGACGTGTCACAAGTCTTTGGCTGGGCGACTCGCACTACAATATTCATGCGTGGAACGTTGGAAGAAACAACCGGTGCTAGTGTGCATGACTTGAAGGAGTTGAAATGGTCCACCGTGTTTTCCTGTATGTGTTTTTCAAAAGCACAAACGCGAACATATATACCAATAGTAGAACGAGGAATATACCTAAACATAACCTTAATATCAGGGTTTAAGCCGTTGAAAAACATGTTTCTAGTATTGATACGTCCAAAACGTATCTACTTTCCCGAACACTTTTGCTATTGTTTTGCCTCTAATTTGTGTATTTTGGATGCAAC